>NW_028225179.1:135068934-135355573 GCF_052327205.1 Somniosus microcephalus | reverse complement strand
TCAGACTGGCGTGCGATGCATCCCCTTACGGCATAGGAGCGGTATTGTCCCATAGATTCCCTGATGGCTCAGAACGGCCGATAGCTTTTGCGTCACGCTCATTGAACTCAGCTGAGCGTAAACTATGCCCAGATAGACAGGGAAGCACTCAGCCTGGTATGGGGAGTGAAGAAATTCAACCATTACCTACACGGACAAAAATTTACCTTGCTGACTGACCATCAACCCCTCATCTCCATATTCAACCCTAAAAAAGGTGCCCCCACTATGACGGCACAAAGACTACAGAGGTGGTCCCTTTTTCTAGGGGCACACCAATACAACATTGAATACAAAGGGTCAAAACAGCATGGGAATGCTGACGGTTTATCACGCCTACCATTGCCAACGATAGAAGAGGCACCTACAGTAGACCCAGTAGAGATATTCCACTCTACCATAGTGGAATGTCTACCGGTGACAAATTCTGCCATTGAAAGGGAGACAAGAAATGACCCTACTCTCTCACGGGTCTACGATTTAACAGTGAAGGGATGGCCAGCACATGGCGAACCACTGTCTTGCCAGCATTCTCGCCAAGAAGAGAACAGCTGTCAGTGTGCCGAGGAACCTTGATGTGTGGATCCAGAGTGGTGATTCCACCCAAACTCCAGGATAAAGTGCTAAAGGAGCTTCATGAGGGGCATCTGGGTGGAGTGAAAATGAAGAACCTAGCTAGGGCGTTTGTATGGTGGCCAGGTATCGATGGAGACATCGAAGACATGACCAAGAGCTGCCTAGGATGCCAGAAGGTCCAAAATGCTCCGCCACAGGCCCCTCTACATCCATGGGAGTGGCCCTCATCTCCCTGGCAAAGGGTGCACATCGACTTTGCTGGTCCATTTATGGACTCAATGTTCTTAATCGCAGTTGATGCACACTCCAAGTGGCCGGAGGTAATAAAGATGTCCTCCACCACCACGGAAAAAACGATCACAGTATTAAGGACCATATTTGCCAGGAATGGGCTGCCGGAGCAGATATGTTCTGATAATGGACTGCAATTTGTGTCCGAAGAATTCAGAAGTTCTTAAAGAACAATGGGGTAAAGCACTACACGTCCACCCCATACCATCCCGCCACCAATGGATTGGCTGAAAGGTTTGTCCAGACCTTCAAGAAGGCCATCAAGGCCATGGGTAATGAAGACATAAAACTTCAGCACAAGGTGGATAACTTCTTATTTGCATATAGGAATGCAACGCATATGGTTACTAACCAAACTCCCGCCATGATGTTCTACAATAGAAACCTAAGATGCCGGCTGGATTTGGTCAAGCCCAACAACCGAATGGACGTGGAGAACCGGCAGTTTCAGGTCATGAATGAAAGGCCAACTAGGGCCTTCCAGATAGGCCAACCGGTTTTGGGCCCGGGACTACCGTACCGCGAAATGGCAGCCTGGAACTATCTGCACACGATTATGACCACTGATGTATACCGTGGACATCGGAAACAGCATAATAAGGCGCCATGCTGACCAAATCATCAAGTCATCCGAAAAGGGACAACCTACACCACCACTCTATACATCTAACAATGAAGTAGAGATACCCATATCTACCTCTGATCCGGTGATACTGGAGCCCCGATGAACCCGACACTGGCCTTCAAGCCGAATCAGCCTTGCCAGAAGAACCTACTACACCACCAGAAACTACTACACCCCCGAGGCGTTATCCGGGCCGAGTCAGGAAGCCTCCTGAGAGACTAACTTATAATTAATTAATACAGCAATGTATATTATTTTGCATATAACATGTAATTAATAATTACTTAAAATATGATGTACTAGTTAGCTAGAAGGGGAGGAATTGTGGTGTATGTGCCTTTAAGAGCAATTATGGTGTATGTGCCTTTAAGAGCCCCAGGTGTGCGTAATGCCGGTAATTGCCACTTGGGCTATATAAGCCTGTGTATTGTGTATATCCTTTAGAAACCCCCCCCAGACTTGCTTAGTAAATACCTATGAACCAACTCCTGTCTTCAGTGTCTTTATCTACACACGGACACTACACCCATTACCCCGGGGGTTATAACTAGTGGTCCGACTCGTGGCTATCCCCTTCGACAGCAGGTATTGGCGCAGTTCGTCGCTCATGAACGACGCCCCCCCTGTCAGTGTGGATGTATTTAGGCATGCCGAACGTGCAAAACAGGTTGCCGAGGCACTTGATGACCGTGGCGCTGGTCATGTCTGGGCAGGGGTAGGCGAATGGGAAGCGGGAGTACTCGTCCACAATGTTGAGAAAGTACACATTGCGGTCGGTGGAGGGAAGTGGTCCCTTGAAATCTAAGCTCAGGCGCTCGAATGGCCGTGTAGCTTTGATCAGGTGGGCTCGGTCGGGCCTGAAAAAACGGGGCTTGCATTCCGCACAGGTGCGGCAGTCCCTGGTCATCGACCGGACCTCCTCGATGGAATAGGGGAGGTTACGGGATTTTATAAAGTGAAATAGCCGGGTGACCCCCGGGTGGCAGAGGCCATTGTGGAGGCCCTGTAGCCTGTCCCCCTGGATGCTGGCACACATCCCTCGTGATAGGGCGTCGGGGGATTCGTTGAGGGCCCCTGGCCTATATATTATGTCGTACTCAAACGTGGAGAGTTCGATCCGCCACCTGAGAATTTTGTCGTTCTTGATCTTCCCCCTCTGTTTGTTGTTAAACATGAAGGCTACCGATCGCTGGTCGGTAAGCAGGGTGAAGCGTTTGCCGGCTAGGTAGTGCCTCCAGTGCCGCACTGCCTCCACTATGGCCTGGGCCTCCTTCTCTACCGAGGAGTGCCTGATCTCGAGCCCTTGGAGGGTTCTTGAGAAAAAGGCTACGGGCCGCCCATCCTGGTTGAGGGTGGCTGCTAAAGCGAAGTCGGACGCATCGCTTTTGACCTGGAAAGGGATGTTTTCGTCCACTGCCTGCAGCGCAGCCTTCTCAATGTCATGTTTAATGCTGTTGAAGGCGGCGTGGGCCTCGGCCGTGAGCGGGAAGGACGTTGATTTCAGGAGGGGACGGGCTTTGTCGGAATAATTGGGGACCCATTGGGCGTAATAGGAGAAGAACCTCAGGCACCTTTTCAGGGCCTTGGGAGTGTTTGGTAGGGGTAGCTCCCGTAGGGGGCGCAATCAGTCGGGGTCCGGACCGATTTCCCCGTTTTCCACCACGCAGCCCAGGATACAGAGGCGCGTGGTGCTAAAGACACACTTATCCTCGTTGTAGGTGAGATTGAGTCTGAGGGCGGTTTTCAGAAATCTCGCGAGGTTTGAGTCGTGGTCTTGCTGGTCGTGGCCGCAGATGGTGACGTTGTCTAGGTATGGGTAGGTGGCTGTTAACTGGTTCTCATCGACCATGCGGTCCATCTCCCGCTGGTAGACCGAGACCCCATTCGTTACCCCAAAGGGGACTCTGAGGAAGTGGTAGAGGCGTCCGTTCGCCTCGAAGGCGGTGTATGGACGGTCCTCCGGCCTAATGGGGAGCTGGTGGTATGCCGATTTTAGGTCGATGGTGGAAAACACCCGGTATTGCGCGATTTGGTTAACCATATCCGCTATGCGGGGCAGAGGGTAGGCATCTAGCTGGGTGTATAGATTAACCGTCTGGCTATAATCTATCACCATCCGCTTCTTTTCGCTACCCTTAACTACTACTACCTGGGCGCGCCACGGGCTGGTACTGCATTCGATGATACCCTCCCGCTTGTGTCTTTCTACTTCCGATGCAATGAACCGTCTATCCTCCCAGCTGTACCGCCTACTCTTGGTCGCTATGGGTCGACAGTTGGGTGCGAGGTTGGCGAACAGAGAGGGCGGCTTGACCTTCAGGGTAGCCAGACCGCACACTGTGAGGGGCGGCTGGGACCCACCGTAGGTAAGCGTGATACTTTGGTGGTGGCACTGGAAGTCCAGACACAAGATCACGCTCACACAGAGATCTGGCATTATCAATAGTTTAAAATCTCTGTAATCAGTGCCTTTTACCGACAACATAACCGCGCAGAAACCTGTAATTTTTGAGGTATGAGTCTTATCAGCCATGGCGATTTTGCCCTGTGTGGGGACTATCGTTAGTGAAAGTTGTTTTACCAGGCTAGGATGAATAAAGCTTTCGGTGCTCCCGCAGTCAATCAAGCATTTAACCTTGTTCCCGTTTACCTCTATGTCCACCATCGATCTAGACAACGGATGCGGCCTGGATTGATCCACTGTGATCGAGGCCACCAGTGGGTCCTGGAGGTCCGTGTAGTCGGGGCAAGATGGTGGACTCCATGAGGGTGGACAAGATGGCGTCCAAGATGGCCGCCCCCACGGCGCGCACGCGGCTGGTAGCGGAGTTGGAGGCGGGGTTCCCTCTGCAGACTTTGCTGAAACGTCCTTTCTTCCCGCATTTAAAACAGGTGGTGCCCTTCGCTGGGCACAGATGCCTGGAGTGTTTGTCCTGGCCGCAGAAGTAGCATTTCGGGCCCCGATGCATCGCAGCAGTAGTGGGGCTCCTGGGTGGGGGCTGGGGCTCCGATGGTGCTGGGCTGGCCTGAGACCTGGGAGGTGAAGATGGCTTCCAAGATGGCGGCCCCCACGGCGCGCACGAGGCGGAGTGGGCCGCGTGGCCTGAGGAACAGGATTCAGAGTTCCTCTGGGCCATATCCAGCGATCGCGCTATGCCCATAGCCTGTTTTAAGTCCAGTCCCTCCTTTTCAAACAGTTTCTGCCGAATGTAATTTGAACTGAGGCCCGCAATAAAGGAGTCTCGGATCAGCTCCTCCGTGTACACGATGGCAGACACGGCCTTACAGTTACAGTCTCTGCCCAGTACTTTTAGGCTTAGCATGAAGTCCTCTAGTGGCTCACCATGCCGCTGCGTGCGAGTAGTCAGAAGATGCCTGGCGTACACCTCGTTTATTGGCCGCACGTAGTGGGCCTTCAGAATGGTGCAGGCATCCCCGTAGCTGGTGGCATCTTGGATGAGAGGGGAGACCCGATGGCTCACCCAGTTTCGCAGGATTCCCAGTTTCACGTCTCGGTGGCGGTTGCGGCTGCTATGGCGGTGGATGAGTTTGCAATGAAAAATTCGAAGCATTGGAACCGGTGTCCGAACTGTGTGGCTGCGTCTGAGGCATGGGGGTCCAGATCCAAGCGCTCTGGTTTCAGGAGTCGATCCATCTTGGTGTTTTAGTGATTAAAATTGATGTGCCATCAATAACTCAAAGACAAGGAGTTTAAAGGATTCAACTGAAGGCTTTTAATCACTAAGAACATTGCAGGTCTTTCCACATCGGGTTCGTCTGATAGAATGACTCATACAGCTCTTGAGACCTTTATATGACAAAAGACAAGGGCGTAGCCAATACACACAATAGGAAAAAGGGGGCGGTACACACAATACAAAGCAGGTAAAACACAGGGGCTGGTGAAGGCATATATTTCATCACAGACAGTTTCCTAGCAGAAAAGGGAATTAGGGGTTACGGGGAGCGGGCAGGGAAGTGGACGTGAGTCTCGATTCGGATCAGCCATGATCCTATTGAATGGCGGAGCAGGCCCGAGGGGCCGTATGGCCTACTCCTGCTCTTACTTCTTATGTTCTTATGTAGGAGAGAGGAGAGGAGAGTGGAGGAGAGAGGAGAGGTGGGGGGACGGGTGGGGAGAGAGGAGAGGTGGGGGACGGGTGGGGAGAGAGGAGAGGTGGAGGGGATAGGAGGTGAGGGGAGAGGAGGGAAGGGGAGAGGGGCATGGAGGGTAGGAGGGGACGGGAGGGGAGAGAGGAAAGGAGAGGGGAGGAGGGGAAGAGAGGGGAGGAGAGGAGAGGAGAGAGGAGGAGAGGAGAGGAGGGGAGAGAGGAGAGGAGAGGAGAGCAGGGAAGGGAGAGGGGCATTGAGGGAGGAGGGGATGGGAGGGGAGAGAGGAGAGGAGAGGGGAGGAGGGGAAGAGAGGGGAGGGGAGGGGAGGAGAGGGGAGGGGAGGAGAGGAGAGGGGAGAGGAGAGGAGGAGAGGGGAGAGAGGAGGAGAGGGAGAGAGGAGGAGAGGAGAGGAGGGGAGCAGAGGGGAGGAGAGGGGAGAAGAGGAGAGGGGGAGAAGGGGGGAGAGGAGGGGAGGAGAGGGAGAAGAGGGGAGAGGCGGGGAGAGGAGAGAGGAGGAGAGGGGAGAAGGGGGAGAGGAGGGGAGGAGAGGGGAGAAGAGGGGAGAGGAGGGGAGAGGAGAGAGGAGAGGGGAGAGGAGGGGAGAGGAGAGAGGAGAGGGGAGAAGGGGAGAGGAGGGGAGGAGAGGGGAGAGGAGGGGAGAGGATAGAGGAGAGGAGGGGAGTGGTCAGCAATGTTGACTCTAATTTTGTTTCCAGGTGCGGGCCCTTTAAATTTGCGTGGTGTGTGTGCGGTGTCTCTTCCAGCTGGTGAGCAGCCTGCGTGGGATTTCAGGATCGGTGCATGACCACACGGCCCCACACCTTAGGGGGAACGTTGGTGGTGAGGAGTGGAGAGGAGACGTGTTGAGAGGAGGGGAGGGGAGAGGAGGGGAGGGGAGAGGTGAAGAGGGGAGAGGAGAGGAGGGGGAGAAGAGGCGAAGAGGCGAGAGGAGAGGAGGGGGAGGGGAGGGGAGAGATGAGGAGGGGAGGGGAGGGGGAGAGGAGGGGAGGGGAGAGGTGAAGAGGGGAGAGGAGAGGAGGGGGAGAAGAGGCGAAGAGGCGAGAGGCGAGGAGGGGGAGGGGAGGGGAGAGATGAGGAGGGAGGGGGAGAGGAGGGGAGAGATGAGGAGGGGGGAGGAGAGGGGAGGGGAGAGGTGAGAAGGGGATGGGGAGAGGAGGGGAGGGGAAAGGAGGGGAGAGGAGGGGAGGGGAGGGAAGAGGTGAGGAGGGGAGGGGAGGGGTGGAGAAGGGGAGAGGAGGGGAGAGGAGAGGAGGGGAGAGGAGAGGAGGGGAGAAGTGAGGAAGGGGAGGGGAGAGGAAGGGGAGGGGAGAGAAGAGGAGGGGAGAGGAGGGGAGGGGAAAGGAGGGAAGAGGAGAGGACGGGAGAGGAGGGGGAGGGGAGAGGAGAGGAGAGGAGGGGGAGGGGAGGGGAGGGGAGAGGAGGGGGAAGAGTGGAAGGGAGTGTAGGAGAGGGGAGAGGACAGGAGAGTGGAGGAGAGAGCAGAGGTGGGGGGACGGGAGGGGAGAGAGGAGAGGCGAAGGGGGTGGGAGGGGAGAGGAGGGAAGGGGAGAGGGGCGTGGAGGGGAGAGAGGAGAGGAGGTGGAGGAGGGGGCAAGAGGGGAGGAGAGGAGAGGAGAGGGGATAGGAGGGGGTAGAGAGGAGAGGGGAAGGGAGAAGTGGAGGGAGGAGAGGAAAGGGGAGAGGAGAGGAGGGGAGAGGGGAGGAGGGGAGAGGAGGGGGGAAGAGTGGAAGGAGAGCAGGAGAGGAGAGAGGAAAGGAGAGTGGACGAGAGAGGAGAGGTGGGGGGACGGGAGGGGAGAGAGGAGAGGTGAGGCGATAGGAGGGGAGGGGAGAGGAGGGAAGGGGAGAGGGGCATGGAGGGGAGGAGGGGACGGGAGGGGAGAGAGGAGAGGGGAGGAGGGGAAGAGAGGGGAGGGGATGAGAGGGGAGGAGAGTGGAGGAGAGGAGAGGAGAGGGGAGGAGGGGAAGAGAGGGGAGGGGATGAGAGGGGAGGAGAGTGGAGGAGAGAAGAGGAGAGGGGAGGAGGGGAAGAGAGGGGAGGGGATGCGAGGAGAGGAGAGAGGAGGAGAGGAGAGGAGGGGAGAGGGGAGAGGAGAGCAAGGAAGGGAGAGGGGCATGGAGGGAGGAGGGGATGGGAAGGGAGAGAGGAGAGGAGAGGGGAGGAGGGGAAGAGAGGGGAGGGGAGGAGCGGAGAGGGGAGAGGAGGAGAGGAGGGGAGGGGAGAGGGGAGAGGAGAGGAGAGGGGAAGGGAGGAGTTGAGCAGGGAGGAGAGGAAAGGGGAGAGGAGGGGAGGAGAGGAGAGGGGAAGGGAGGAGTGGAGAGCGGAGGAGAGGAAAGGGGAGAGGAGGGGAGGAGAGGAGAGGGGAAGGGAGGAGTGGAGAGCGGAGGAGGGGAAAGGGGAGAGGAGGGGAGGAGAGGAGAGGGGAAGGGAGGTGTGGTGTATGTAACCTGTTCCACCTTAAGAGAACTACTTTAAGAGATGTACTACTTTCTCTTGGCTGCTGTATACTGTAATACCGGTGGTGACCACACCGGTATATAAGTGTTGTGTAAGGATTTGCTGGGCAGTTCAGCCCTGACCTTCGAATAGTAAAGACCTGTTAAAAGTTATTCTTGTTGTCTGTGTCCAGTGATTTATAATAAGCATAACTGGGACATACAGACTCAACAGGAGGAGTGGAGATAGGAGGGAGAGGATGGGGAGGAGAGGAGGGGACGGCAGGAGAGGAGAGGGAGAGAGGGAGAGAGAGGGAAGGAGAGTGAGAGCAGAGAGAGGAAGGGAGAGGGAGTGGAGAGACAGAGGAGAGGAAAGGGGAGAGGAGGGGAGAGGGAGGGAGAGGAGGGAAAGGGGGGGTGGGAAGAGAGGAGGGGGAGAGGAGTGGGAGAAGGAGGGAGAGGATGGGGAGGGAGAGGAGGGGGAGGAGCGGAGGCTGAGGAGAAGGGAGAGGAGAGGGGCGGCAAGGGATGATGCAGGGGGAGCGGGGGCGAGATGGGGGTAGAATGTAACCTAAATGAAAAGTTGGTCTGGGTGTGTGCACCAATCATTGAGGGAGGAATCGACAAGGGATCACAGAGAGCTGCCTTGTGAGCCGTTAGCACAGGAATGTGTCAGGAGAACAGCTGCTCTCACCAGTCCTTGCCTCGCTGACGATCTCCCAGCACACCCACCGCCCCCCCCACCTCTACCCCACAGGCTCTGCGTAACATGATCTCCTGGACCATTGCCAGCAGTCAGCCTTGGCAGTGATGCTGGCAACAGGGCACAGCAGCTGCTTGGCAGGGACCTTTGAAGGCGTTTGCAGTCGGAGACACACTGTCTGCTCTTCACTAACTCTCACAGAGCGCCGGCTGGGATTGAAGGGGTCGGAGGGGGTGGGGGCTTGAATCCAGGCCTCACGGAACGGGAGGTTGATGCAGGTATCTCTCTTCCCCAGCCCCAATACCCATACATGAGTTGAGCCCCTCTCCCTCATGTCTGTCTTCCTCTCTCCTCTTCCAGATGCGTTGATGCCTTGATGGAGTTTTTTTTAAATTATTTCTGGGGCTATCGGCATGGCCGGCATTTATTGCCCATCCTGAGTTGCCCCCTTGAGAAGGTGGTGGTGGGCCTTCTTCTTCAACCACTGCAGTCCGTGCAGTCAGGATCCAGGATTTTGACCCAGCGACGATGAAGGGACGGCCGTTAGCTGCCCAAGTTGGGCTGTGTTATGAATCTTATGATCCATGAAGAAAGACTCATGAAATAACACTGGACGGCCAGCTGGTGGCACCGTCCAAGGAGTATAAATACTCGGGCGTGGGCCCAGCTTGCCCAGGACATTTTGTAAACAGGAACTAGTGAAAGATAACTAGACCTCCATGTTTTGAAACAAGTTGATTAAAGCCTTGCTTTATACTCAAACCAAGTGCATAGTGAGTTTTATTACGTCAGGCTGCTGTGTGTGGCTCGGAGGGGGACCTTGGAGGTGGCGGTGTTCCCAGGCGCCTGCTGCCCTCCTCCTTCTAGGTGGTGGAGGTCACGGGTTTGGGAGCCGTGATCCCATGAGTGAAGGACTCCATCCGCCGCCTTCACACAAGCGGCGGCCCTGCACGCGCGAGGCTGTACAGTAAGTGTCGGCAGGCGACCAGGAGCTGGCTTGCCCAGGGGACGCTGCGGAGGAGTGCAGTGCCCCCCCTTGTCCCCACCCCCCGCCCCCTCCCGCAAGCTGCTGGCCCAGGCTGAGATCAGTGAACTCAGCAATCAAATCGTGGGCTTCTCTCATCTGTTGCAGTTCAGGCTACAGGGGCCATCGATAGCTTCACTCCCCCCACCCAACACACTCCCAAACCCCAACCCCCGCCCCCCCCGCCAACCCCACCAACTACCCAGGTGTCAAGCCTCTATGTCCTGAGCCATCAGGGTAACTCACAAGTTCTTTTTCTTTCCTGTTAGCGGAGAAAGAAAGAGAGAAAGAGAGAAAGAAAGAGAGAAAAAAAGAAAGAGAGAGAGAAAGAGAGAAAGAGAGAAAGGAAGAGAGAAAGAGAGAAAGAAAGAAAGAAAGAGAGAAAGAAAGAAAGAAAGAGAGAAAGAAAGAGAGAAAAGAAAGAAGAAAGAAAGAAAGAAAGAGAGAAAGAAAGAAAGAGAGAAAGAAATCCTTCCTTCCTTCCTTCCTCCCTCCCTCCCTTCCTTTCAGGACAACCCAATGAAGTACTTTTGAAGTGTGGTCACTGTTGTACTGTAAGAAAAGCGGCAGCCAATATGCACATGGCAAGATCCCACATACAGCAATGAAATAAATGTCCACATCATTTGTTTTGTAGCGATGTTGGTTGAGGGATAAATATTGGCCCAGTAAACCGGGGACAACTCCCCTGTACGTTTTCCAAATAGGCCCTTGGGATCTTTTACAACCACCTGAGAGAGCAGACGGGGCCTCGGTTTAACGTCTCATCCGAAAGACGGCACCTCCGACAGTGCAGCTCTTCCTCAGCACTGCACTGGGAGCGTCAGACTGGATTTCATGCTCAATCTCCCAAATCCGCGACCCCCACCACCTGGAAGGACGAGGGCAGCAGGCGCATATCAACATCACCACCTCCGAGTTCTCTCCAAGCCAAAGACACCATCCCGACTTGGGCATCTATTGGCCGTTCCTTCATCGTGGCTGGCTCAAAAATCCTGGATCTCACTCCAGGAAAAAAGACTCTGAATCCAAGACCTTCTGACTCAGAGGCAAGAGCGCGGCCCACTGAGCCATTTGCTGACAAGGGGTCTACCCGTCCCCCCCACTGAAATTACAATGGGAGGCTGGGAGATATACTATTCATACCCTTTTCTTCATCTGCCTAGCTTGATACCTCTGGAGCTATTGGTGCTTCCTGTAGCCTGTCCAGCAGAACGCTTCCCCCTGATGTTGGTGGCTGGAGTGAGAATTGAACCTGTGTGCTCCAGAATTTGCCCTGATTGATGCACGAGACTTGGGATTGATCTCAGTCGGACCCTCTCTTAAACAGAGACCGTGGCAAAAATTGACGAGATTAGGTTGCCCTGCGGAAATTCTTCAATCTGTTCTACCTGTCAGCACATACTCACTTCTGAATCAGCAGGTTGTCGATTCAAGTTCAACGCCAGGAGCTTTTGCACATAAATCTAGGCTGACACTCCCAGTGGCAGTGCTGAGGGAGTGCTGCACTGTCGGAGGTGGCGTCTTTTGGATGAAACTGTTAGATCCGTGATTCTGAGAGTATGATGTTTTTCAATAACCACACGGATGCTGTAACAGAACAATCAACAGGTATTTACTGGAGTAGGGTAATCTCAAGACTGGGGTACAGAGGCATGCTCAAGGCTTATATATAGGTGTGGTCACTGCCGGTACTACAGTATACAGGAGCTGTAAAAGTAGTTCTCTCTTAAAGGTACATACACTACAGTTCCTCCCCTTTTAGATTAGTAGTACCCATAATATTCAAATAACAATTAACACTATAACATGTACATTAAACAACAATAGTCCATTTATAGATTCAATCTTTGGGGCGGCTTCCTGATCCTTTCGGGATAGCGCCTTTCCTGAGGTTCTTGTTCTTGGTGCGGAGGCGATTCTGGCCCCTTTTCCTCGGTTAGTTCATCGGGTTCCACTGCTACTGGGTCGGAGGTAGATGCTACCGGTATGTCGGGTTCATCCCCAGGTACGCAAGACATGGGGTTGACTCGTTCCTGTGACGCTAAGATCTGATCAACGTGGTGTCTCACAATGTTCTCCCCGACATCCACGGTGTACATTAATGGCCCCTGCCATGTGCATATCGTTCCGGGTTGCCATTTCTCTGTTCGGCAGTCACGGGCCAAGACTGGTTGTCCTACATTGAAGCTCCTTGTCAGCTTCTCATTGATGTGCTGGAATTGTTTATCCTCAACATTTCTTCGCACATTTGGTCTAAGCAAGTCCAGACGAGATCGCAACCTTCGGTTAAAGAACATCATGGCCGGGGTCTGGTTGGTAACTGCATGTGTCGCGTTTCGGTAGGCTAATAAGAAATTGTCCACCTTATGCTGTAGTGGAATTTCATCGTCGCACATGGCCTTTATCACCTTCTTAAAGGTTTGTACGAACCTCTCAGCCAATCCATTTGTGGCTGGATGATACGGGGCGGATGTGTAATGCCTTACCCCATTCCTTCTCATAAATTTTCGAAACTCTTCGGACACAAACTGTGGTCCATTATCAGAGCAAATCTGCTCTGGCAAGCCGTTTCTGGCAAATATGATCCGTAGGACTGCAATCGTTTTCTCTGTAGTGGTTGAGGACATTTTTATCACCTCAGGCCACTTCAAATGAGCATCCACTGCTATTAAGAACATTGAGTCCATGAATGGACCAGCAAAATCAATATGCACCCGTTGCCATGGAGAGGAGGGCCACTCCCATGGGTGTAGAGGGGCATGTGGTGGTGCATTTTGGACCTTCTGGCATCCTGAGCAGCTCTTGGTTAGGTCTTCGATTTGTTGATCGATTCCCAGCCACCACACATAAGCCCTAGCAAGGCTTTTTATTTTCACTCCCCCCAGATGATCTTCACGTAGCTCATTTAGCACTCTCTCCCTTAACTTGGGTGGAATCACCACTCTGGATCCACACATCACTGTCCCCTGGCATAATGACAGCTGTTCTCTTCTGGATGAGAATGCTGGCAACAGTGAGTCGCCATGTGTTGGCCATCCCCTCACCGTCAAATCATATACCCGAGACAGCGTCGGATCATTGCGGGTCTCCTTCTCTATATCCGCGTTCGTAACTGGCAATCGTTCAATTATTGACGAATAAAATATCTCGATAGGGTCCACTGCTGGTGCTTCCTCCACAGTAGGCAGTGGCAGGCGTGATAGCCCATCAGCGTTTCCATGCTGTTTCGTGCCTTTATATTCTATTTCATATTGATTCGCCCCTAGAAACAGGGACCATCTTTGTAACCGTTGTGCAGTCATCACTGGAACGCCCTTCTTAGGATTAAAGATGGAGACAAGTGGTTGGTGGTCAGTCAGCAAGGTGAACTTCTGCCCATGCAGATAGTGGTTGAATTTTTTTACTCCCCATATTAGGCTGGGGGCCTCCCTGTCAATCTGGGCATAGTTGCGCTCGGCTGAGGTTAGGGACCAAGACACAAAGGCTACTGGCCTCTCCAACCCGTCTGGGAATTTGTGCGACAGCACCGCTCCAAAACCATAGGGTGATGCATCACATGCCAGACGAATTGGTAGTGCTGGGTTGAAATGGGCCAACACTTCTTTTGATGTGATCAATTCTTTACACTTCTGGAAAGCTCGTCTACGTTCGTCATTCCACTTCCATGGTACCCCTGTTTGCAGTAGGGTGTTCAGTGGGTGTAATACCGTGGACAAATTTGGTAAGAACTTATGGTAGTAGTTTACCAGCCCGAGGAACGACCTCAGTTGTGACACATTTTCCGGTGCTGGAGCCTTGACTACTGCCTCAATCTTTTCAGGGGACTTATGTAACCCCGCTTCATCGATGACGTGGCCACAATACGAGATCTGCTTCTGGAAAAACTCGCACTTGTGGCGATTAGCTCGTAGCCCATATTCCTTTGATCTGGTGAGCACCTTCTCCAAGTTGGCGAGGTGATCACTGTCATTTTCGCCCGTGACCAGGATGTCGTCCAAATAACACTGGGTCCCTGGAATCCCTTGCAGGACTTGATCCATCGCCCTTTGCCAAACAGCCAGAGCCGATGCTACCCCGAACACCAGCCGGTTGTATTGATAAAGACCTTTATGAGTGTTAATCGTAAGGTATTGTTTCGAGGCTTCTTCTACCTCCATTTGCAAGTACGCCTGGGCTAGATCAATTTTGGTGAAGCGTTTACCTCCAGATAGCGAGGCGAAAATATCCTCAATTCGTGGAAGCGGATATTGTACCATGTGAAGGACTGGGTTCACTGTCACCTTAAAATCCCCACAGATGCGGACCTTCTTTGATTCCCCAGGCGTATTACTCAACGACCTCTTCATTACAGGAACGATGGGTGTAGCCCACTCACTCCAGTCTACTTTGGACAGTACTCCTGAACGTTCCAACCCTTCCAGCTCTGCTTCGACAGCTGGTCTGGTCGCATAAGGCACTGGTCTGGCCTTAAGAAACTTTAGGCTTGCATTTTCCTCTATTTTAATCGTTGCTGTTATGCCTTTTAGTGTTCCGAGTCCCTCCTGGAACACTTCTTTTGCGTCAGTTAGCATATTTGACATTCATCCAGGTGTGACGTCGTCATCCTTTTTGGCCCCAACCTTCAGTGCCTGTATGGAATGCCAATCTAATTGTATCTTCCGGATCCATTCACGTCCTAGCAGTGGTGGTCCTCCATCTGGCAATACATATATATCCATTTTAGGTATTTCCTGGCCTTTATATATCACTTTCACCCTTATTTTTCCTTTGGGGTAGACTTTTTGCCCCGTGTACGTCTTCAAGACAATCTCTGTAGCTTTCAAGGGTATATGTGAAAATAGCCGCTTGTAGTCCCTTTGGTTTATGACTGTTAGGGCTGATCCTGTGTCCAATTCCATTTTCACTTGGACTCCGTCTCTCTTGAGTGTAACCCAGATAGTCTGGTGATCCTCCATTTTGGTTGCCGTATGTAGTTTCAGACAACCCAGATCCTTGCTTCCAGAGTCTGTGTCACTTTTCTGTTCGTCTGAACTACTGTCCATCACCTTGTGTACCTTTTTGTACTTCTCCTGTGGAGATTTCTTACTGTTGGTTTTCTTCCCAGACCTGCAGACTCTTGCTATGTGTCCTGCTTTTCCACACTGTCTGCACGCTTGGTTCTTGAATCAACAATCCTTCTGGTCATGTGTTGTTCTGCCGCAGCGACAGCACTTTCCTGTTCCATAGGACATTTCATTGGTGCCATATTCTTGCGGTCTCCGTTGTATCTCTGCAGCGCCCCTTGCGGCTGCTTCGTGTGATACTGCCATATTGAAAGCCTTGTCCAGCATAAGATCCTTTTCTGATAGAAGCCATTTCTGGGTTCCTTCACTTTGCAGCCCACACACAAACTTGTCCCTTAACGTATATGCTAGTCCCGCTCCAAACTGGCAGTGTTTCGATAGCTTGCGCAGTTCCGTTAGGTACTCAGCATTGCTTTCGTCTTTGTGTTGGTTCCTTTTATGGAACTTAAATCGTTCTGCTATCAGCAGCGGTGTGGGGTTTAAGTGGTCCTGTAGGATTTCTACTATGCTTTCGAAATTCTTGTTCACAGGCTTCTCTGGGGTTATTAGGTTTCGCAGTAACCCATAAGTTTTTGCACCCATGGAATTTAACAAAACCAGTGCTTTCCTAGCATCTGGCACTTCATTCGCCCTGCAGTACACCTCAATACGTTCCACATATGTCGCCCAATCTTCGACTTCATTGTCGAACGTAGAGATACTGCCACTCTTCGGCATCCCTGGGTGTGATTTAACTGTCAAAAATGGCGTCTCCCGCGCGTCCCCTTCTTCTCCGCTGGCACAAAATGGCATCTCCCGCGCTTTCCTTCCTTCCCGCACGGACACTGTTCAGCCCTTGAGCCCTGGCTGTGCTCTGCGCGTTCTTTTTTTTTGTGCGTCTTTCCCGTTTCCGCCGCTCGGTCCTGAACCCTGCTGTTGCTTTACCCTCTCTCTCTCCATTTTGTTTTTCCTCGACGCCGCTCGGTTTTCAACCCCCGGCTGCGCCCTGTGCGCTTCACCCTCTGTCTTACCCCGTCGACGCTGCTCGGCTTTCTCTCCGCCGTCGGTCGGCTCCAGCCGCCGCTGTCCGGGAAGGGTCTGCGCTGTACCTGTTGTCAGTCTATTGCTGATCGTTGTGGCTGGGGAACCAAGCCCGGCTCTCCACAGCCTCCCCTGCGATGTTCACTCTCTGCCGGATGACTGAGCGGTTGCTCGTGGTCGACGCCCGTGCTTCTGGCCTCGACTTTCTTCCACCGCCCTCCCGGAGCGAATCCTCGAAGGGAAATGCAGAGTTGCAGGTAGATTCGAATCAACACTCGTCGCCACTGTTAGATCCGTGATTCTGAGAGTATGATGTTTTTCAATAACCACACGGATGCTGTAACTGAACAATCAACAGGTATTTACTGGAGTAGGGTAATCTCAAGACTTGGGTACAGAGGCATGCTCAAGGCTTATATACAGGTGTGGTCACTGCCAGTACTACAGTATACAGGAGCTGTAAAAGTAGTTCTCTCTTAAAGGTACATACACGACAGAAACGTTAAACCGAGGCCCCGTCTGCTCTCTCAGGTGGATGTAAAAGATCCCACGGCACTATTTCAAAGAAGAGCAGGGGAGTTATCCCCGGCGTCCTGGCCAATATTTATCCCTCAATCAACATCACTGAAACAGGTTACATGGTCATTAGCACATTGCTGTTTGTGGGAGCTTGCTGTGCGCAAATTGGCTGCCGCGCTTCCCACGTTACAACAGTGACTCCACTTCAAAAAGTACTTCATTGGCTGTAAAGCACTTTGAGACGTCCGGTGGCCGTGAAAGGCGCTGTATAAATGCAAGTCTTTCTTTGCCTCTTAGCACCTTGTTATGGAAGCAAAATTGGCAGAAGCCAGCGAGTGGACGCGGACCGCTTGCCTGGTGCTCCCTTTCAGACTCGAACGTGAGTGGCAATGGAAGACAAAAAGAACAGCCATCTGTTTCTGGCCTGGGGTAGACCTTGTACAGAATAATCAGGGCCAGAGTGACCTCCTGGACTAGTTTCGTTCAGCTTGGTTGGGAGGGGGGAGGGTGTCGGAGAGGAATTTCCCAGATTTCCTCCCTCCAAATTGGCCTGAGATTTTACCTGGTTACTCATCTCTCTCAATAAATTTTTTTTTTAATGAGAACGACTTAAGACTTGCATTTATATAGCACCTTGCACCACATCAAGACTTCCCCAAGTGCTTTACAGCCAATGCAATACTTTTTAGAAGCGTAGTCACTGTTGTAATGCGGGAAACGCGGCAGCCAAATTGCGCACAGCAAGCTCCCACAAACAGCAATGAGATAATGGCCGGGTAATCTGTTCTTTTTTAGTGATGTTGGTTGAGGGATAAACATTGGCCCAGGACACCGGGGAGGACTCCCCCCCACCCCCCCACCCACCCCCGCTCTTTTTCGAAATAGTGCCCGTGGGATCTTTTACGTGCAGCTGAGAGGGAAAACGGGGCTTCGGTTTAACATCGGTCTCATCTGAAAGACGGCATCTCCGGCAGTGCGGCACCGAAGGGTCAGTCCAGAGTTTATGCTCAAGTCTCTGGAGTGGGACTATGAACCCACAACTTTCTGACTCTGAGGTGAGGGCGCTACCCACTGAGGCACGGCTGACCCTGATCAAGGGGCCGTGGGATCTTTTACGTGCAGCTGAGAGGGCAGACGGGGGCCCTGGGTTGAACGCCTCATCCGAAAGACGGCAGTAGGAACGACTGGCAGCAGGAGCTTGTCACTAAAATAACATTTTCCCCGCTCGTCTTGGCCAGCTGCCAGTAGAGCACAAAGGCAAATTGACCAGTAATTGGACAGAAATGATATTACGTTTAATGTTGCCGTCTGATTGAATGCTGTGAGACGAAATCAACGCTGTAATCTATTCATTTTGTGTCTGTAACAAAACGTTTCATAGATTGCTGCCAAGATGAAGATTGGCAATGCGTGTGCAGGAAGCCAGTCACTTAAAAATGCTCATACAGTGACATCAAGAGAAGGCACTGAGTTTGCCTTGCTCAATGGAGAGAATGATGTGGAATGCACTGTTTGGAAGGGCAGTGGAAGCACATTCAATAGTAACTTTCAAAAGGGAATTGGATATATACTTAAAAAGGAAAAAAATTTGCAGGGCTACGGTGAAAGAGATGGGGTAGCGGGACTAATTGGATAGCTCGACCAAAGAGCCGCCTGCACAGGCACGATGGGCCGAATGGCCCCCTTCTGTGCTATATCGTTCTACGACTCTACGGCCTGAGTTGTAGCCAGTGTGTGCTGTACATGTACAAGATCTGACACCGAGACACCCGTGAGCCATGCAGTACAGTATCATAGAAATTTACAGCACAGAAGGAGGTTGTAAGGGTAAACCGGGAGAGCTTCTTCTCCCCGAGACGGACCCTCTGATATAAAGGGTCGACGTCCGCCTTATTCCCAATCAATCCCTCGGAGTCCGGAGGTTCGTTCAATAAATCAACTTTATTTACAAGCCGACAGGGGAGTCACTCATCCTGGAATGAATGCTTCCCAATCGCTAAGATCCCCTGCCTTATATACAGTTTTTTGTTCTAAGTCGTGGCTTACATCATACAGTTGATTTCAGGTGCAAATTCTTGCGACCCATGGGCACATTTTGACCGTTTACATAGTCCTGTGAACCCATATGTTATCTTTACCACATTCCTCAATTAGTAACTAACGGATTATGCACTTTATTCAATTAGCAACTGACGGTTTGACCATTTGACCACATTTCACCATACTTCCCTATGGGACATGTACACAACATCTCCTTATATGGTTGGATGTATGCTCAGTTCCTCAATTCCCTTATTTTAGCCCTTTTAACCCTTTCAGAGGCCATTCAGCCCATTGTGTCTGTGCCGGTTGAAAAAGAGCTATCCAGCCTAATCCCACTTTCATAAGAACATAAGAAACAGGAGCAGGAGTAGGCGAATCGGCCCCTCGAGCCTGCTCCACCATTCAATAAGATCATGGCTGATCCAATCGTGGCCTCAACACCACTTTCCCGCTCTCTCCCCATACCCCTCGACTCACCTGTAGTTCAAATGTCTGTCAATCTCCGCCTTGAATATATTCAATGACTCCGCCTCCACAGCTCTCCGGGGTAGAGAATTCCAAAGATTCATGATCCTCTGAGAGAAGAAATTCCTCCTTATCTCCATCTTAAATGGGTGCCCCCTTATTCTGAAACTATGCCCCCTAGTTCTAGATACCCCCACTAGGGGAAACATCCTCTCAGCCTCCACCCTGTCAATCCCCCCCAGAATCTTATATGTTTCATAAGAACATAAGAAATAGGAGCAGGAGTAGGCCATACGGCCCCTCGGGCCTGCTCCGCCATTCAATAGGATCATGGCTGATCCGTATCTAGACTCACGTCCACTTCCCTGCCCTCTCCCTGTAACCCCTAATTCCCTTA
Organism: Somniosus microcephalus; assembly: GCF_052327205.1. Lineage (NCBI taxonomy): Eukaryota > Metazoa > Chordata > Chondrichthyes > Squaliformes > Somniosidae > Somniosus > Somniosus microcephalus. The sequence goes on along the minus strand of NW_028225179.1, from coordinate 135,336,235 downwards.
TCTGCTAGGAAACTGTCTATCTCCATTTTAAATTTATTTAATGTCGCAGCTTCCGCAGCTCTCTGGGGTAGCAAATTCCATAGATTTACTACCCTCTGAGTGAAGAAGTTTCTCCTCATCTCAGTTTTGAAAGGGCAGCCCCTTATTCTTAGATTATGCCCCCTAGTTCTAGTCTCACCCATCAGTGGAAACATCCTCACCGCATCCACCCAATCAAGCCCCCTCACAATCTTATATGTTTCGATAAGATCGCCTCTCATTCTTCTGAACTCCAATGAGTAGAGTCCCAACCTACTCAACCTTTCCTCATACGTCAATCCCCTCATCTCCGGAATCAACCGAGTGAACCTTCTCTGAACCGCCTCGAGAGCAAGTATATCTTTTCTAAAATATGGAAACCAAAACTGCACGCAGTATTCCAGGTGTGGCCTCACCAATACCCTGTATAACTGTAGCAAGACTTCCCTGTTTTTATACTCCATCCCCCTCGCAATAAAAGCCAAATTTCCATTGGCCTTCCTGATCACCTGCTGCACCTGCATACTAACTTTTTATGTTACATGCACCAGGACCCCCAGATCCCTTTGTACTGTAGCACTTTGCAATAAGATCACCTTTCATTCTTCTAAACTCCAATGACTATAGGCCCAACCTGCTCAACCTTTCGTCATATGTCAACCCCTTCATCTCAGGAATCTACCTAGTGAACCTACTCTGCACTGCCTCCAATGCAAGTATATCCTTTCATCACTCCTTTCATTTCTCCTGGTCCGTAGCCCTGTAGGTTACGGCACTTCAAGTGGTTATCCAAGCACTTTTTAAATGCGGTGCGGGTCCCTGCCTCTACCACCCTTTCAGGCAGTGAGTTCCAGAACCCCAGCACCTTCTGGATGACCCGGCCATTATCTCATTGCTGTTTGTGGGAGCTTGCTGTGCGCAAATTGGCTGCCGCATTTCCTGCATTATAACAGTGACTATGCTTCAAAAAAGTACTTCATTGGCTGTGAAGCACTTGGGGAAGTCCTGAGGTGGTGAAAGGTGCTATATAAATGCAAGTCTGGAAAAAAGATCTCTTCTCAACTCCCCTCTAATACTTTCACCAATTACTTTAAATCTATGCCCCCCTGGTTATTGATATTTCTGCTAAGGGTAATAAGTATGGGAGATAATTCATGGCATTTGCCCGAAGTGTCGAGGAGCTGACACTTTGCGGGGGTGCGGGGGAGGGAGTGGAGCAATTATCTCCTAACTTGCCGGGCAGGAATCCCATGGGATCGGGTGGAGCGCTGGTTTTTACAACCCCCAGCCCGATATTGACGTCAACGGAGAGGGCTGTAAAACCAGCATTGCCACCCGATCCCTGTTAAAATTGCACCCACCAATTCAATTTTCCGCTCTCCTCCCGGCGTGTGCAAATCCTCGGCAATTCAAGAGAACGACTCCGCACCTCGGCCTGTCACCCAAGGCGGCTGCTGTTGGGCCTTTTGAGGGCTGCAGCGGCCCACTTTGCAGAAAGGTTGCGGCCAGCTGGCGATGCCCGTGGTGCCCAGCTGTTACTGGCGGAGGCACGGTCACGCCAACAAAGCGAGGCCTCTTTATCTTCAGAGAAACCCGACAGCAGAAAGTGTGGCCTTGTGTATAACGGCCTCCTGTACCCAGCTGAGGAGAGAAAGTTGCCAACAGATTAGGACACAAAAAAAAAACCTCCTGCGTCGGCTGTGGCTCAGTGGGTTAGCACCCTCACCTCTGAGCAGAAGGTTGTGGGTTCGAGTCCCCACTCCATGGGACTAGAGCACATAAATCTAGGCTGACACTCCAGTGGAGTGCTACACTGTCGGAGGTGCCGTCTTTCGGATAAGCCATTAATCTCAGGCCCCGTCTGCTCTCTCAGGTGGATGTAAAATATCCCACGGCCACTATTTCGAAGAAGAGCAGGGGAGTCATCCCCGGTGTCCTGGGCCAATATTTATCCTTCAATCAACATAACAAAAACAGATTATCTGGTTGTTATCACATTGCTGTTTGTGGGAGCTTGCTGTGCGCAAATTGGCTGCTGCGTTTCCTACATTACAACAGTGACTACACTTCAAAAATATTTAATTGGCTGCAAAGTACTTTGAGACGTCTGGTGGTTGTGAAAGGTGCTATATAAATGCAAGTCTTTCTTTCCTGGCTTCCTACAAACTGAGACAGCAGCAGGCAGTTGATAGTGTCACATCATCTACCCGTTCCACAAAGCTGTCAGATGTCTCAAAGAAAGACTTTCATGATCTCTAGACGTCCCAAAGTGCTTTACACAAGAACATAAGAAATAGGAGCAGGAGTAGGCCATTCGGCCCTTCGAGCCTGCTCCGCAATTCAATGAGATCATGGCTGATCTTCTGCCTCAACTCCATTCACCAGCCCTATCGCCATATCCCTTGATGCCCTTACTAGTCAGAAATCTATCGACTTCTGTTTTGAATACACCCAATGACTGAGCCTCCACAGCCCTCTGGGGTAGAGAATTCCAAAGATTCACCACCCTCTGTGTGAAGACATTTCTTCTCATCTCAGTCCTGAATGGCCTACCCTTTATCCTGAGGCTGTGGCCCCTGGTTGTAGACTCCCCAGCTAAGGGAAACATTCTCCCAGCATCCATCCTATCAAGCCCTGTAATAATTTTGTATGCTTCAATGAGATCCCCTCTCATTCTTCTGAATTCAAGAGAATATAGGCCTAGTTTACTCAATCTCTTCTCATACGACAGTCCCGCCATCCCAGGAATCAATCTCGTGAACCTTTGTTGCACTCCCTCTATGGCAAGCATATCCTTCCTTAGGTAAGGAGACCAAAATTGTACACAGTACTCCAGGTGTGGTCTCACCAAGGCCCTATATAATTGGAGTAAGACTTATTTACTCCTGTACTCAAATCCCCTTGTAATGAAGGCCAGCATACCATTTGCCTTTCTAATGGCTTGCTGCACCTGCGCATTCACTTTCAGTGACTCATGTACAAGGACATCCAGGTCCCTTTGAGCATCTGCATTCCCCAATCTTTCACCATTTAGGAAATACTCTGCCTTTCTGTTTTTTCTACCAAAGTGGATAACTTCACATTTATCCACATTATATTCCATCTGCCATGTTCTCGCCCACTCACTGAGCCTGTGGAGATCCCCTTGAAGCCTCTTCACATCCTCTTCACAACTGACACTGCCACCTCGCTTTGCATCATCAGCAAATTTGGAAATGTTACATTTAGTCCCCTCATCCAAATCATTGATATAGTAGTCACTGCTGTAATGTAGGGAAATGCGGCAGTCAATTTGCTCGCGGCAAGATCCCAGAATCAGCAATGAGATAATGACCAGATAATCTGTTTTTTTTTTAGTGATGTCGATTGAGGGATAAATATTGGCAGCTGAAGGCACGGCCGCCAATGCTGGAGCGATGAAATATGGGGAAGCACAAGAGGCCAAAATTGGAGGAGCGCAGAGATCTTGGAAGGGCACTCGAGAGAATTCCCCAGCTCTTCTTTGAAAAAGTGCCGTGGGATCTTTTACGTCCACCTGCGAGGGCAGACGGGGCCTCGGTTTGACGTCTCATTGAAAAATACAACATCTCCAGCAATGCAGCACTCCCTCATTGTCATGTCAGCCAAGATTATGATTTAGAGTCTATGGAATGGGGCTTGAACCCACAACCTTCTGACATCTAACAGTAAGAGTGCTACCCGTGAGCCAAACTACCACAGCAAAGTCAGGAAAGATTAAACAGGCTGGTGTTCCTTTCTCTATAAAAGAGCAGGCTGAGGAGTAATCTGAGAGAGCTCTTGAAGACAATGACAGGGTTCGATAAGGTAGACGTAGAGAAGATGTTTCCACTTGTGGGCGTGACCAGAACTAGGGACCATCAATATAAGAGAGTCACTAATAAATCCAATCGGGAATTCAGGAGAAACTCCTTTACCCAGAGAGTGGTGAGAATGTGGAACTCACTACCACAGGGAGTGGTTGAGGCTATTAGCATAGATGGATTTAAAGGGAAGCTGGATAATCACACGAGGGAGAAAGGAATAGAAGGATATGTTGACGGGGTGAGATGAAGAGGGCTGGGAGGAGGCTCGTGTGGAGCATAAACACAGGCATGGACCAGTTGAGATGTCCTGAGGGTGTGATAAGGTGGTGTTTAAATGCAAATTCCCTTCTCCTGCTACAGTTTCCTTGTCAAAACGGTAAAAAGCAGCAGATTGTCCACAGAGTATAACCGAGTCACATTGATGTACGTTAACTATACTTACACATGGTACGGCAAATTTTAAGTTAATTGACCAAATAAACAGAGGGGAAGACGAGGAGAAATATTCTTATGCAGCCAATTGTTGTGATCTGGAATGCGCTGCCTGAAAGGGTGGTGGAAGCAGATTCAATAATAACTTTCAATGGGGAAAGAGCAGGGGGCAGAGTGGGACCAACTGGAGAGCTCTTTCAAAGAGCCGGCACAGGCACGATGGGCCGAATGGACTCCCTCTGCGCTGTATCGTTCTATGATACACAACCTCCAGCAGGAAGTTGCAGCGTTGACAGCAAAAATTGTAAATGTTAAAATAGATGAGGATATCATCTTAGATAGAATTAGAAAACTTAAAATAGATCGGGCTGCCGACCCAGATGACATCCAACTGAGCGCCCTTAAAAAGATGATGCATGTGCTTTGCGAGCCCCTCGGCCGCATCTTTGATAGCTCGTGAGAGTCGGGGGGACTGTTTGTTTCCACTAACTAGGTTAGGGAGGACCAAGGGGGTCACAATCTCCAGTTAGGTGAAGGCCAGGACTAGGTTGGGCGTTAGAAGGATCTTCATTCCCAAGAGAACAGTGGACCTCTGGAATAGGCTGCTGACTCGTGCGGTGAGCGCTGATTTACTGAATTCCTTCAAGTGTGAGCTGGACCTGTTGTGGCCTGGGCGGAGATCGCTACGTACAAGAGGTCGGTGCCTTGTAATGTTAAACATGGCCAGGGTGATCTCGACTAGTTAATCAGGGCCAGGGTGATCTTGACTAGTTAATCAGGGCCAGGGTGATCACGACTAGTTAATCAGGGCCAGGGTGATCTCCTGGACTGGTTAATAAGGGCCAGGGTGATCTCGACTAGTTAATCAGGGCCAGGGTGATTTGACTAGTTAATCAGGGCCAGGGAGATCTCGACAAGTTAATCAGGGCCAGGGTGATCTCGACTAGTTAATCAGGGCCAGGGTGATCTCCTGGACTGGTTAATCAGGGCCAGGGTGATCTCGATTAGTTAATCAGGGCCAGGGTGATTTCCTGGACTGGATAATCAGGGCCAGGGTGATCTCGACGAGTTAATCAGGGACAGGGTGATTTCCTGGACTGGATAATCAGGGCCAGGGTGATCTCGATTAGTTAATCAGGGCCAGAGTGATCTCCTGCACTGGTTAATCAGGGCCAGGGTGATCTCGACAAGTTAATCAGGGCCAGGGTGATCTCCTGGACTGGATAATCAGGGCCAGAGTGATCTCGACTAGTTAATCAGGGCCAGGGTGATCTCGATTAGTTAATCAGGGCCAGGGTGATCTCCTGGACTGGTTAATCAGGGCCAGGGTGATCTCGACTAGTTAATCAGGGCCAGGGTGATCTCGACAAGTTAATCAGGGCCAGGGTGATCTCCTGGACTGGATAATCAGGGCCAGAGTGATATCGACTAGTTAATCAGGGCCAGGGTGATCGTGACTAGTTAATCAGGGCCAGGGTGATCTCGACTAGTTAATCAGGGCCAGGGTGATCGTGACTAGTTAATCAGGGCCAGGGTGATCTCGACTAGTTAATCAGGGCCAGCGCGATCTCGACTAGTTAATCAGGGCCAGAGTGATCTTGAATGGTTAATCAGGGCTAGGGTGATCTCGACTAGTTAATCAGGGCCAGGGTGATCTCGACTAGTTAATCAGGGCCAGGGTGATCTCGACCAGTTAATCAGAGCCAGTGTGATCTCGACTAGTTAAGCAGAGCCAGGGTGATCCCGACTAGTTAATCAGGGCCAGGGTGATCTCGACTGGTTAGTCAGGGCCAGGGTGATCTCTATTGGTTAATCAGGGCCAGGGTGATCTCGACTGGTTAATCAGGGCCAGGGTGATCTTCTGGACTGGTTAATCAGGGCCAGGGAGATCTCGATTAGTTAATTAGGGCCAGGGTGATCTCCTGGACTGGATAATCAGGGCCAGAGTGATCTCGACTATTTATTCATGGCCAGGGTGATCGCGACTAGTTAATCAGGGCCAGGGTGATCTCGACTAGTTAATCAGGGCCAGCGCGATCTCGACTAGTTAATCAGGGCCAGAGTGATCTTGACTGGTTAATCAGGGCTAGGGTGATCTCGACTAGTTAATCAGGGCCAGGGTGATCTCAACTGGTTAATCAGGGCCAGGGTGATCTCGAATAGTTAATCAGGGCCAGGGTGATCTCGACTAGTTAATCAGGGCCAGGGTCATCTCCTGGACTGGTTAATCAGAGCCAGGGTGATCGCGACTAGTTAATCAGGGGAAGAATGATCTTGACTGGTTAGAAACATAGAAACATAGAGATAGGAACAGGAGTAGGCCATTCGGCCCTTCGAGCCTGCTCCGCCATTCAATGAGATCATGGCTGATCTTCGTCTGAGATCATAGCTGATCTTACCAGTTCAGTACCCCGTCCCCGCCTTTTCTCCGTAACCCTTAATCCCCTTAGCCTTCAGAAATATATCCAATTCTCTCTTGAAAATATTTATTGAATTAGCCTTCACAGCCCTCTGTGGCAGGGAATTCCACAGGCTCACCACTCTTTGAGTGAAGAAATTCTTCCTCATCTCTGTTTTAAATGATTTGCCCGCTATTTTTAGACTGTGGCCCCTGGTTCTGTGCTCCCCGGCCATTGGAAACATTCTCTCTGAATTCAGCCTGTCCAGGCCTGCCATAATTTTATATGTTTCGATGAGATCCCCTCTCAATCTTCTAAACTCCAGTGAGTACAAGCCCAAACTATTTAATCTCTCTTCGTAGGTCATTCCCGCCATTCCAGGTATCAGCCTGGTGAATCGCCGTTGCACTCTTTCCATGGCAAGAACATCCTTCCGCAGATGGGGCGACCAAAACTGTACACAATACTCCAGATGCGGTCTCACCAGCACCTTGTACAGCTGTAGTAAGGTATCCCTATTCCTATACTCGAACCCCCTTGATATGAAGGCCAACATACCATTTGCCTTCTTAATCGCCTGTTGCACCTGCATGCTCTCCTTCAGTGACTGGTGCACAAGAACACCCAGGTCCCTCTGCACTTCCCCATCTCCCAATCTATTGCCATTTAGATAATAATCTACCCTCCTGTTTTTACCCCCAAAGTGGATAACCTCGCATTTATCCACATTATAGTGCATCTGCCACGTATCCGCCCATTCCCCCAACCTGTCCAAATCGCACTGTAGCCTCCTGACATCCTCATCAGAGCCCACCCCTCCTCCTAGTTTAGTGTCGTCAGCGAATTTGGAAATATTGCATCCAATTCCCTGATCCAGATCATTTATATATATTGTGAACAGCTGGGGTCCCAGGACAGATCCTTGCGGCACCCCGCTGGTCACTGCCTGCCACTCCGAAAATGAGCCGTTTATTCCAACTCTCTGTTTTCTATCCGCCAGCCAGTTCTCTATCCACGTTAATACTTTGCCCCCAATTCCATGAGCCTTAATTTTGCATGATAATCTTTTGTGTGGAACCTTATCGAAGGCTTTCTGGAAGTCAAGGTACACCACATCCACTGGCTCTCCCCCATCTATTTTACCAGTTACTTCCTCAAAAAATTCCAGCAGATTAGTCAAACACGATTTACCCTTTGTAAATCCATGTTGACTCTGTCCGATCCTTTCCTCATTTGTCAAGTGCTCCGCTATTTTATCCTTAATAATGGACTCTAGCATTTTGCCCACAACCGATGTAAGGCTTACTGGTCTATAATTCCCTGCTTTCTCTCTACCCCCCTTTTTAAATATTGGGGTAACATTAGCTACCCTCCAATCCACGGGTACTGTTCCCGAGTCAATGGAGTTCCGGAAGATGATCCTTAGAGCATCTGCTATCTCCAGGGCCACCTCCTTAAGTACCCTAGGATGTAGTTTATCAGGCCCCGGGGATTTGTCGGCCTTCAGTCCCCTCAACTTACCCAACACCATATCCCTAGAGATACTAATTTCTGTCAGCTCCTCCCTCTCATTAGTCCCTATGTTTGCCGATATTCCTGGGAGGTTATTTGTGTCCTCCTTTGTGAATACAGAACCAAAGTATGAGTTTAATTGGTCTGCCATTTCCTTATTCTCCATTATATATTCTCCCGAATCGGACTGCAAGGGACCGACTTGGGATTTTACCAGTCTTTTCCTCCTGATATACCGATAAAAGCTTTTGCAGTCTGTCTTTATGTTTGCTGCAAGTTTACTTTCGTATTCTATTTTCCCCTTCCTGATTAATCCCTTTGTCCTCTTTTGCTGTATCCTGTACTGCCCCCAATCTTCCGGTCTGGTGCTTTTTTTTGCCAGTTGATATGCCCTTTTTTTTGATTTTATGCTGTCCCTAATTTCCCTCGTTATCCACGGTTGAGTCACCTTTTTAGGTTTATTTTTATGCCAAACCGGTATAAACATGTTCTGGAATTCTTCCATTCTATCTTTGAATGCTTGCCATTGTCTATCCACTGTCAATCCCCCCAGAAACACCACCCAATCAATCTTACCCAATTCCCGTCTCATACCCTCGTAATTCCCTTTATTTAAGTTCTGGACCTTAGTCTCTGATTCAATTTCCTCACTCTCCATCTCGACTGAGAGCTCGATCATATTATGATCGCTCTGACCCAAGGGGCCTCGTACAAGAAGATTGCTGATAAGTCCCTTCTCATTGCACAATACCCAGTCTAAAATGGCCTGATCTCGAGTCGGCTCCTCGACATATTGGTCCAGATAACCGTCCCGAAAACATTCCAGGAATTCCTCCTCCTCAGAATTTTTACTAATTTGGGTAGTCCAATCAATATGTAAATTAAAGTCACCCATGATGACAGCTGTGCTCTTATCGCACGCTTCTCTAATTTCCCTTTTTATGCCTCCCCTCACCTCCATATTACTATTTGGAGGCCTATATATCACACCCACTAACGTTTTCCTCCCCTTGCTATTTCTCATTTCTACCCATACAGATTCCGTTTCATCCGAGTTAATATCCTTCCTTTCCATTGCATTAATCCCCTCCTTTACCAGCAATGCTACCCCACCTCCCCTACCTTTTTGCCGATCCTTCCTAAATATTGTATATCCCTGGATGTTAAGTTCCCAGCCTTGCCCACCCTGCAGCCACGTTTCTGTAATCCCAATCAAATCATACTTGTTTACCTCTATTTCCACAACTAATTCATCCACCTTGTTCCTAATGCTTCTAGCATTAAAATACAAAGCCTTCAGGCTTGCTTTTTTCACACTCTCATTATGAATTAGTTTGGCCCTTTGTGTTTCTCTCCTTTGCTTATTGCTTCTCACCTTTCTACCATCTATTTCTGACTTCATATGACTTCCCTCTTTTCCACTACCTAGGTTCCCATCCCCCTGCCAAATTAGTTTAAATCCTCCCGAACCGCCCTAGAAAATATTACCCCGAGGACATCGGCTCCCTCACAGTTCAGGTGTAGACCGTCCCCTTGGTACAGGTCACTCCTCCCCAAGAACTGGTTCCAATGCCTCAAGAATTTAAATCCCTCTCCCTTGCACCACTGCTCAAGCCACATATTTAGCTTATCTATCTTACTCTCTCTAAACTTATTAGCTCGTGGCACTGGTAGCAATCCAGAGATTACTACCTTTGAGGTCCTACTTTTCAATTTAGCTCCTAACTCCCTAAATTCAGCTTGTAGGACCTCCTCCCTCTTTTTACCTACATCGTTGGTACCTACATGTACCACGACAACTGGCTGATCCCCCTCCCCCTTCAGAATGCTCTGCACCCGCTCCGAGACATCCTTGACCCTTGCACCAGGGAGGCAACATACCATCTTGGAGTCTCGGTCTCGGCCACAGAAACTCCTATCTATCCCCCTTACAATTGAATCCCCTATCACTATAGCCCTATCCCTCTTTTTCCTGCCCTTCTGTGCAGCAGAGCCAGTCATGGTGCCCTGAACCTGGCTGCTGGTGCCTTCCCCTGATAAGTCATCTCCCCCAACAGTACCCAAAACGGTAAACCTGTTTTGGAGGGAGATGACCGCAGGTGACTCCTGCACTACCTTCCTGCCTTTACCCTGCCTTTTGGTCACCCATTTACTGTCTGAGCTAGCCTTTACCTGCGGTGTGACCAACTCACTGAATGTGCTATCCACAACATCCTCAGCATCGCGTATGCTCCAGAGTGAGTCCATTCGCAGCTCCAGCGCCGCCATGCGGTCCGCTAGGAGCTGCAGCTGGACACACTTCCTGCACACATAGTTGTCAGGGACAGTGTCCCTGATTTCCCACATGGCACAGGAGGAGCATGACACGGGTCTGAGCTGCCCTTCCATGACTTAACCCTTACAATACCTTTTTATTTACTACGATTTAGCTTAATTATTGAATTCTACTTAGAATAAGTTTGTGAAAGTACTCACCAACCAGTCACCTACCTGTTTTCTGGTGTTGTATTTTCACTGCCGCCTCCTGTCCTGGAACCTTTTCCACCTAGGTTAGGCTCCTGAAATAAAATAAATTGAACCTACCTTTTCAACTTCCCCTAACCCCTAAAAGGTTAGAGGAGGTGGAAGGGTGGGAGACACTACACTGTAGTGTTTCGGGTTTAGCAACAGCTCCACCTATATAAGAGTTACTGGCCTCCTGCTCTCCCGACTGCACCAGCTGCTCCCTGGTGACGTCACACACTGATTACTATTTACCCCTCTCCTCTGCTGTTGATTTGGTACGCCTCGCAACTGCCGCCGGTTTTTATGCCAGGCTCCTCCTCGCTGCTCTCTGCTGCTCCGAGTGGTCGGGCCTCGCAACTGCCGCCGGTTTTTATGCCGGGCTCCTCCTCGCTGCTCTCTGCTGCTCCGAGTGGTCGGGCCTCGCAACTGCCGCCGGTTTTTAAGCCGGGCTCCTCCTCGCTGCTCTCTGCTGCTCCGAGTGGTCGGGCCTCGCAACTGCCGCCGGTTTTTAAGCCGGGCTCCTCCTCACCCAGGGCCAGGGTGATCTCGACTAGTTAATCAGGGCCAGGGTGATCTTGACTAGTTAATCAGGGCCAGGGTGATCTCGACTAGTTAATCAGGGCCAGGGTGAACTCGACTAGTTAATCAGGGCCAGGGTGATCTCCTGGACTTTTTAATCAGGGCCAGGGTGATCTCGACTAGTTAATCAGTACCAGGGTGATCTCCTGGACTGGTTAATCAGGGCCAGGGTGATCTCGACTAGTTAATCAGGGCCAGGGTGATCTCGACTAGTTAATCAGGGCCAGGGTGATCTCCTGGACTGGTTCATCAGGGCCAGGGTGATCTCAACTAGTTAATGAGGGCCAGGGTGATCTTGACTAGTTAACCAGGGCCAGGGTGATCTCGACTAGTTAATCAGGGCCAGGGTGATCTCGACCAGTTAATCAGGGCCAGGGTGATCTCGACTAGTTAATCAGGGCCAGGGTGATCTCGACTAGTTAATCAGGGCCAGGGTGATCTTGACTGGTTAATCAGGGCCAGGGTGATCTCGACTAGTTAATCAGGGCCAGGGTGATCTCGACTAGTTAATCAGGGCCAGGGTGATCTCGACTAGTTAATCAGGGCCAGGGTGAACTCGACTAGTTAATCAGGGCAGGGTGATCTCCTGGACTTTTTAATCAGGGCCAGGGTGATCTTGACTAGTTAATCAGGGCCAGGGTGATCTCGACTAGTTAATCAGGGCCAGGGTGATCTCGACTAGTTAATCAGTACCAGGGTGATCTCCTGGACTGGTTAATCAGGGCCAGGGTGATCTCGACTAGTTAATCAGGGCCAGGGTGATCTCGAATAGTTAATCAGGGCCAGGGTGATCTCCTGGACTGGTTCATCAGGGCCAGGGTGATCTCAACTAGTTAATCAGGGCCAGGGTGATCTTGACTAGTTAACCAGGGCCAGGGTGATCTTGACTAGTTAATCAGGGCCAGGGTGATCTCGACTAGTTAATCAGGGCCAGGGTGATCTCGACCAGTTAATCAGAGCCAGGGTGATCTCGACTAGTTAATCAGGGCCAGGGTGATCTCGACTAGTTAATCAGGGCCAGGGTGATCTTGACTGGTTAGTCAGGGCCAGGGTTATCTCGACTGGTTAATCAGGGCCAGGGTAATCTCGACTGGTTAATCAGGGCCAGGGTGATCGCGACTAGTTAATCAGGGCCAGGGTGATCTCGACCAGTTAATCAGGGCCAGGGTGATCTCGGCTAGTTAATCAGGGCCAGAGTGATCTTGACTAGTTAATCAGGGCCAGGGTGATCTCGACTAGTCAATCAGGGCCAGGGTGATCTCCTGGACTGGTTAATCAGGGCCAGGGTGATCTCGACTGGTTAGTCAGGGCCAGCGTAATCTCGAATAGTTAATCAGGGCCAGAGTGACCTTGACTAGCTAATCAGGGCCAGGGTGATCTCGACTAGTCAATCAGGGCCAGGGTGATCTTGACTAGTTAATCAGGACCAGGGTGATCTTGACTAGTTAATCAGGGCCAGGTTGATCTCGACTAGTTAATCAGGGCCAGGGTGATCTCGACTGGTTAATCAGGTTCAGGGTGATCTCGACTGGTAAATCAGTGCCAGTGTGATCTCGACTGGTTAATCAGGGCCAGGGTGATCTCGACTAGTTAATCAGGGCCAGGGTGATCTCAATTAGTTAATCAGGGCCAGGGTGATCTCGACTAATTAATCAGGGCCAGGGTGATCTCCTGGACTGGATAATCAGGGCCAGAGTGATCTCGACTAGTTAATCAGGGCCATGGTGATCTCGACTAGTTCATCAGGGCCAGGGTGAACTCGACTAGTTAATCAGGGCCAGGGTGATCTCAACTAGTTAATCAGGGCCAGGGTGATCTCGAATAGTTAATCAGGGCCAGGGTGATATCAACTAGTTAATCAGAGCCGGGGTGATCTCCTGGACTGGTTAATCAGAGCCAGGGTGATCTCGACTAGTTAATCAGGGCAAGACTGATCTTGACTGGTTAATCAGGGCCAGGGTGATCTCGACTAGTTAATCAGGGCCTGGGTGATCTTGACTAGTTAATCAGGGCCAGGGTGATCTCGACTAGTTAATCAGGGCCAGGGTGATCTCGACTAGTTAATCAGGAACAGGGTGATCTCCTGGACTGGTGAATCAGGGCCAGGGTGATCTCGACTAGTTAATCAGGGCCAGGGTGATCTCGACTAGTTAATCAGGGCCAGGGTGATCTCCTGGGCTGGTTCATCAGGGCCACGGTGATCTCGACTAGTTAATCAGGGCCAGGGTGATTTCGACCAGTTAATCAGGGCCAGGGTGATCTCCACTAGTTAATCAGGGCCAGGGTGATCTCGACTAGTTAATCAGGGCCAGGGTGATCTCGACCAGTTAATCAGAGCCAGTGTGATCTCGACTAGTTAAGCAGGGCCAGGATGATCTCGACTAGTTAATCAGGGCCAGAGTGATCTCGACTGGTTAGTCAGGGCCAGGGTGATCTCGATTGGTTAATCAGGGCCAGGGTGATCTCGACTGGTTAATCAGGGCCAGGATGATCTCCTGGACTGGTTAATCAGGGCCAGGGTGATCGCGATTAGTTAATCAGGGCCAGGGTGATCTCGACTAGTTAACCAGGGCCAGGGTGATCTCCTGTACTGGTTAATAAGGGACAAGGTGATCTCAATTAGTTAATCAGGGCCAGGGTGATCTCGACTAATTAATCAGGGCCAGGGTGATCTCCTGGACTGGATAATCAGGGCCAGAGTGATCTCAACTAGTTAATCAGGGCCAGGGTGATCGCGACTAGTTAATCAGGGCCAGGGTGATCTTGACTGGTTAGTCAGGGCCAGGGTGATCTCGACCAGTTAATCAGAGCCAGGGTGATCTCGACTAGTTAATTAGGGCCAGGGTGATCTCGACTAGTTAATCAGGGCCAGGGTGATCTTGACTGGTTAGTCAGGGCCAGTGTGATCGCGACTAGTTAATCAGGGCCAGCGCGATCTCGACTAGTTAATCAGGGCCAGAGTGATCTTGACTGGTTTATCAGGGCCAGGGTGATCTCGACTAGTTAATCAGGGCCAGGGTGATCTCAACTAGTTAATCAGGGCCAGGGTGATCTCGACTAGTTAATCAGGGCCAGGGTGATCTCGACTAGTTAATCAGTGCCAGGGTGATCTCCTGGACTGGTTATTCAGGGCCAGGGTGATCTCGACTAGTTACTCAGGGCCAGGGTGATCTCGACTAGTTAATCAGGGCCAGGGTCATCTCCTGGACTTGTTAATCAGAGCCAGGGTGATCTCGACCAATTAATCAGGGCAAGAATGATCTTGACTGGTTAATCAGGGCCAGGGTGATCTCGACTAGTAAATCAGGGCCAGGGTGATCTTGACGAGTTAATCAGGGCCAGCGTGAACTCGACTAGTTAATCAGGGCCAGGTGAACTCGACTAGTTAATCAGGGCCAGTGTGATCGCCTGGACTGTTTAATCAGGGTCAGGGTGATCTTGACTAGTTAATCAGGGCCAGGGTGATCTCGACTAGTTAATCAGGGCCAGGGTGATCTCGACTAGTTAATCAGGGCCAGGGTGATCTCGACTAGTTAATCAGGGCCAGGGTGATCTCGACCAGTTACTCAGAGCCAGTGTGATCTCGACTAGTTAAGCAGAGCCAGGGTGATCTCGACTAGTTAATCAGGGCCAGGGTGATCTCGACTGGTTAGTCAGGGCCAGGGTGATCTCGATTGGTTAATCAGGGCCAGGGTGATCTCGACTGGTTAATCAGGGCCAGGGTGATCTCCTGGAGTGGTTAATCAGGGCCAGGGTGAGCTCGATTAGTTAATCAGGGCCAGGGTGATCTCGACTAGTTAATCAGGGCCAGTGTGATCTCCTGGACTGGTTAATCAGGGCCAGGGTGATCTCGATTAGTTAATCAGGGCCAGGGTGATCTCGACTAATTAATCAGGACCAGGTTGATCTCCTGGACTGGATAATCAGGGTCAGAGTGATCTCGACTATTTATTCATGGCCAGGGTGATCGCGACTAGTTAATCAGGGCCAGGGTGATCTCGACTAGTTAATCAGGGCCAGCGCGATCTCGACTAGTTAATCAGGGCCAGAGTGATCTTGACTGGTTAATCAGGGCTAGGGTGATCTTGACTAGTTAATCAGGGCCAGGGTGATCGCGACTAGTTAATCAGGGCCAGGGTGATCTCGACTATTTAATCAGGGCCAGCGCAACCTCGACTAGTTATTCAGGGCCAGATTGATCTTGACTGGTTAATCAGGGCTAGGGTGATCTCGACTAGTTAATCAGGGCCAGGGTGATCTCGACTAGTTAATCAGGGCCAGGGTGATCTCAACTAGTTAATCAGGGCCAGGGTGATCTCGAATAGTTAATCAGGGCCAGGGTGATCTCGACTAGTTAATCAGGGCCAGGGTCATCTCCTGGACTGGTTAATCAGAGCCAGGGAGATCTCGACTAGTTAATCAGGGGAAGAATGATCTTGACTGGTTAATCAGGGCCAGGGTGATCTCGACTAGTTAATCAGGGCCAGGGTGATCTTGACTAGTTAATCAGGGCCAGGGTGATCTCGACTAGTTAATCAGGGCCAGGGTGAACTCGACTAGTTAATCAGGGCCAGGGTGATCTCCTGGACTTTTTAATCAGGGCCAGGGTGATCTTCACTAGTTAATCAGGGCCAGGGTGATCTCGACTAGTTAATCAGGGCCAGGGTGATCTCGACTAGTTAATCATTACCAGGGTGATCTCCTGGACTGGTTAATCAGGGCCAGTGTGATCTCGACTCGTTAATCAGGGCCAGGGTGATCTCGACGAGTTAATCAGGGCCAGGGTGATCTCCTGGACTGGTTCATCAGGGCCAAGGTGATCTCGACTAGTTAATCAGGGCCAGGGTGATCTCGACTAGTTAACCAGGGCCAGGGTGATCTCGACTAGTTAATCAGGGCCAGGGTGATCTCGACTAGTTAATCAGGGCCAGCGCGATCTCGACTAGTTAATCAGGGCCAGAGTGATCGTGACTGGTTAATCAGGGCTAGGGTGATCTTGACTAGTTAATCAGGGCCAGGGTGATCGCGACTAGTTAATCAGGGCCAGGGTGATCTCGACTATTTAATCAGGGCCAGCGCGATCTCGACTAGTTATTCAGGGCCAGATTGATCTTGACTGGTTAATCAGGGCTAGGGTGATCTCGACTAGTTAATCAGGGCCAGGGTGATCTCGACTAGTTAATCAGGGCCAGGGTGATCTCAACTAGTTAATCAGGGCCAGGGTGATCTCGAATAGTTAATCAGGGCCAGGGTGATCTCGACTAGTTAATCAGGGCCAGGTTCATCTCCTGGACTGGTTAATCAGAGCCAGGGAGATCTCGACTAGTTATTCAGGGGAAGAATGATCTTGACTGGTTAATGAGGGCCAGGGTGATCTCGACTAGTTAATCAGGGCCAGGGTGATCTTGACTAGTTAATCAGGGCCAGGGTGATCTCGACTAGTTAATCAGGGCCAGGGTGAACTCGACTAGTTAATCAGGGCCAGGGTGATCTCCTGGACTTTTTAATCAGGGCCAGGGTGATCTTGACTAGTTAATCAGGGCCAGGGTGATCTCGACTAGTTAATCAGGGCCAGGGTGATCTCGACTAGTTAATCAGTACCAGGGTGATCTCCTGGACTGGTTAATCAGGGCCAGGGTGATCTCCTGGACTGGTTCATCAGGGCCAGGGTGATCTCGACTAGTTAATCAGGGCCAGGGTGATCTCGACTAGTTAACCAGGGCCAGGGTGATCTCGACTAGTTAATCAGGGCCAGGGTGATCTCGACTAGTTAATCAGGGCCAGCGCGATCTCGACTAGTTAATCAGGGCCAGGGTGATCTCCTGGACTTTTTAATCAGGGCCAGGGTGATCTTGACTAGTTAATCAGGGCCAGGGTGATCTCGACCAGTTAATCAGGGCCAGGGTGATCTCGACTAGTTAATCAGTACCAGGGTGATCTCCTGGACTGGTTAATCAGGGCCAGGGTGATCTCGACTAGTTAATCAGGGCCAGGGTGATCTCGACTAGTTAATCAGGGCCAGGGTGATCTCCTGGACTGGTTCATCAGGGCCAGGGTGATCTCGACTAGTTAATCAGGGCCAGGGTGATCTCGACTAGTTAACCAGGGCCAGGGTGATCTCGACTAGTTAATCAGGGCCAGGGTGATCTCGACTAGTTAATCAGGGCCAGGGTGATCTCGACCAGTTAATCAGAGCCAGGGTGATCTCGAGTAGTTAATCAGGGCCAGGGTGATCTCGACTACTTAATCAGGGCCAGGGTGATCTTGACTGGTTAGTCAGGGCCAGGGTTATCTCGACTGGTTAATCAGGGCCAGGGTAATCTCGACTGGTTAATCAGGGCCAGGGTGATCTCGACTAGTTAATCAGGGCCAGGGTGATCTCGACTAGTTAATCAGGGCCAGG
Organism: Somniosus microcephalus; assembly: GCF_052327205.1. Taxonomy (NCBI): domain Eukaryota; kingdom Metazoa; phylum Chordata; class Chondrichthyes; order Squaliformes; family Somniosidae; genus Somniosus; species Somniosus microcephalus. The sequence goes on along the minus strand of NW_028225179.1, from coordinate 135,318,563 downwards.
GTGATCTCGGCTAGTTAATCAGGGCCAGAGTGATCTTGACTAGTTAATCAGGGCCAGGGTGATCTCGACTAGTCAATCAGGGCCAGGGTGATCTCCTGGACTGGCTAATCAGGGCCAGGGTGATCTCGACTGGTTAATCAGGGCCAGCGTAATCTTGACTAGTTAATCAGGGCCAGAGTGATCTTGACTAGTTAATCAGGGCCAGGGTGATCTCGACTAGTCAATCAGGGCCAGGGTGATCTTGACTAGTTAATCAGGACCAGGTTGATCTCGACTAGTTAATCAGGGCCAGGGTGATCTCGACTGGTTAATCAGGGTCAGGGCGATCTCGACTGGTTAGTCAGGGCCAGCGTAATCTCGACTGGTTAATCAGGGCCAGGGTGATCTCGACTAGTTAATCAGGGCCAGGGTGATCTTGACTAGTCAATCAGGGCCAGGGTGATCTTGACTAGTTAATCAGGACCAGGGTGATCTTGACTAGTTAATCAGGGCCAGGTTGATCTCGACTAGTTAATCAGGGCCAGGGTGATCTCGACTGGTTAATCAGGGTCAGGGTGATCTCGACTGGTAAATCAGTGCCAGGGTGATCTCGACTGGTTAATCAGGGCCAGGGTGATCTCGACTAGTTAATCAGTGCCAGGGTGATCTCAATTAGTTAATCAGGGCCAGGGTGATCTCGACTAATTAATCAGGGCCATGGTGATCGCGACTAGTTAATCAGGGCCAGGGTGATCTCGACTAGTTAATCAGGGCCAGCGCGATCTCGACTAGTTAATCAGGGCCAGAGTGATCTTGACTAGTAAATCAGGGCTAGGGTGATCTCGACTAGTTAATCAGAGCCAGGGTGATCTCGACTAGTTAATCAGGGCCAGGGTGATCTCAACTAGTTAATCAGGGCCAGGGTGATCTCGAATAGTTAATCAGGGCCAGGGTGATATCAACTAGTTAATCAGAGCCAGGGTGATCTCCTGGACTGGTTAATCAGAGCCAGGGTGATCTCGACTAGTTAATCAGGGCAAGACTGATCTTGACTGGTTAATCAGGGCCAGGGTGATCTCGACTAGTTAATCATGGCCAGGGTGATCTTGACTAGTTAATCAGGGCCAGGGTGATCTCGACTAGTTAATCAGGGCCAGGGTGATCTCGACTAGTTAATCAGGAACAGGGTGATCTCCTGGACTGGTGAATCAGGGCCAGGGTGATCTAGACTAGTTAATCAGGGCCAGGGTGATCTCGACTAGTTAATCAGGGCCAGGGTGATCTCCTGGACTGGTTCATCAGGGCCACGGTGATCTCGACTAGTTAATCAGGGCCAGGGTGATTTCGACCAGTTAATCAGGGCCAGGGTGATCTCGACTAGTTAATCAGGGCCAGGGTGATCTCGACCAGTTAATCAGAGCCAGTGTGATCTCGACTAGTTAAGCAGGGCCAGGATGATCTCGACTAGTTAATCAGGGCCAGAGTGATCTCGACTGGTTAGTCAGGGCCAGGGTGATCTCGATTGGTTAATCAGGGCCAGGGTGATCTCGACTGGTTAATCAGGGCCAGGGTGATCTCCTGGACTGGTTAATCAGGGCCAGGGTGATCTCGATTAGTTAATCAGGGCCAGGGTGATCTCGACTAGTTAACCAGGGCCAGGGTGATCTCCTGTACTGGTTAATAAGGGCCAAGGTGATCTCAATTAGTTAATCAGGGCCAGGGTGATCTCGACTAATTAATCAGGGCCAGGGTGATCTCCTGGACTGGATAATCAGGGCCAGAGTGATCTCAACTAGTTAATCAGGGCCAGGGTGATCGCGACTAGTTAATCAGGGCCAGGGTGATCTTGACTGGTTAGTCAGGGCCAGGGTGATCTCGACCAGTTAATCAGAGCCAGGGTGATCTCGACTAGTTAATTAGGGCCAGGCTGATCTCGACTAGTTAATCAGGGCCAGGGTGATCTTGACTGGTTAGTCAGGGCCAGGGTGATCTCGACTAGTTAATCAGGGCCAGCGCGATCTCGACTAGTTAATCAGGGCCAGAGTGATCTTGACTGGTTTATCAGGGCTAGGGTGATCTCGACTAGTTAATCAGGGCCAGGGTGATCTCGACTAGTTAATCAGGGCCAGGGTGATCTCAACTAGTTAATCAGGGCCAGGGTGATCTCGACTAGTTAATCAGGGCCAGGGTGATCTCGACTAGTTAATCAGCGCCAGGGTGATCTCCTGGACTGGTTATTCAGGGCCAGGGTGATCTCGACTAGTTACTCAGGGCCAGGGTGATCTCGACTAGTTAATCAGGGCCAGGGTCATCTCCTGGACTTGTTAATCAGAGCCAGGGTGATCTCGACCAATTAATCAGGGCAAGAATGATCTTGACTGGTTAATCAGGGCCAGGGTGATCTCGACTAGTAAATCAGGGCCAGGGTGATCTTGACTAGTTAATCAGGGCCAGTGTGATCGCCTGGACTGTTTAATCAGGGTCAGGGTGATCTTGACTAGTTAATCAGGGCCAGGGTGATCTCGACTAGTTAATCAGGGCCAGGGTGATCTCGACTAGTTAATCAGGGCCAGGGTGATCTCGACTAGTTAATCAGGGCCAGGGTGATCTCGACCAGTTACTCAGAGCCAGTGTGATCTCGACTAGTTAAGCAGAGCCAGGGTGATCTCGACTAGTTAATCAGGGCCAGGGTGATCTCGACTGGTTAGTCAGGGCCAGGGTGATCTCGATTGGTTCATCAGGGCCAGGGTGATCTCGACTGGTTAATCAGGGCCAGGGTGATCTCCTGGAGTGGTTAATCAGGGCCAGGGTGATCTCGATTAGTTAATCAGGGCCAGGGTGATCTCGACTAGTTAATCAGGGCCAGTGTGATCTCCTGGACTGGTTAATCAGGGCCAGGGTGATCTCGATTAGTTAATCAGGGCCAGGGTGATCTCGACTAATTAATCAGGACCAGGTTGATCTCCTGGACTGGATAATCAGGGTCAGAGTGATCTCGACTATTTATTCATGGCCAGGGTGATCGCGACTAGTTAATCAGGGCCAGGGTGATCTCGACTAGTTAATCAGGGCCAGCGCGATCTCGACTAGTTAATCAGGGCCAGAGTGATCTTGACTGGTTAATCAGGGCTAGGGTGATCTTGACTAGTTAATCAGGGCCAGGGTGATCGCGACTAGTTAATCAGGGCCAGGGTGATCTCGACTATTTAATCAGGGCCAGCGCGACCGCGACTAGTTATTCAGGGCCAGATTGATCTTGACTGGTTAATCAGGGCTAGGGTGATCTCGACTAGTTAATCAGGGCCAGGGTGATCTCGACTAGTTAATCAGGGCCAGGGTGACCTCAACTAGTTAATCAGGGCCAGAGTGATCGTGACTGGTTAATCAGGGCTAGGGTGATCTTGACTAGTTAATCAGGGCCAGGGTGATCGCGACTAGTTAATCAGGGCCAGGGTGATCTCGACTATTTAATCAGGGCCAGCGCGATCTCGACTAGTTATTCAGGGCCAGATTGATCTTGACTGGTTAATCAGGGCTAGGGTGATCTCGACTAGTTAATCAGGGCCAGGGTGATCTCGACTAGTTAATCAGGGCCAGGGTGATCTCAACTAGTTAATCAGGGCCAGGGTGATCTCGAATAGTTAATCAGGGCCAGGGTGATCTCGACTAGTTAATCAGGGCCAGGGTCATCTCCTGGACTGGTTAATCAGAGCCAGGGAGATCTCGACTGGTTAATCAGGGGAAGAATGATCTTGACTGGTTAATGAGGGCCAGGGTGATCTCGACTAGTTAATCAGGGCCAGGGTGATCTTGACTAGTTAATCAGGGCCAGGGTGATCTCGACTAGTTAATCAGGGCCAGGGTGAACTCGACTAGTTAATCAGGGCCAGGGTGATCTCCTGGACTTTTTAATCAGGGCCAGGGTGATCTTGACTAGTTAATCAGGGCCAGGGTGATCTCGACTAGTTAATCAGTACCAGGGTGATCTCCTGGACTGGTTAATCAGGGCCAGGGTGATCTCGACTAGTTAATCAGGGCCAGGGTGATCTCGACTAGTTAATCAGGGCCAGGGTGATCTCCTGGACTGGTTCATCAGGGCCAGGGTGATCTCGACTAGTTAATCAGGGCCAGGGTGATCTCGATTGGTTAACCAGGGCCAGGGTGATCTCGACTAGTTAATCAGGGCCAGGGTGATCTCGACTAGTTAATCAGGGCCAGGGTGATCTCGACCAGTTAATCAGAGCCAGGGTGATTTCGAGTAGTTAATCAGGGCCAGGGTGATCTCGACTACTTAATCAGGGCCAGGGTGATCTTGACTGGTTAGTCAGGGCCAGGGTTATCTCGACTGGTTAATCAGGGCCAGGGTAATCTCGACTGGTTAATCAGGGCCAGGGTGATCTCGACTAGTTAATCAGGGCCAGGGTGATCTCGACTAGTTAATCAGGGCCAGGGTGATCTCGGCTAGTTAATCAGGGCCAGAGTGATCTTGACTAGTTAATCAGGGCCAGGGTGATCTCGACTAGTCAATCAGGGCCAGGGTGATCTCCTGGACTGGCTAATCAGGGCCAGGGTGATCTCGACTGGTTAATCAGGGCCAGCGTAATCTTGACTAGTTAATCAGGGCCAGAGTGATCTTGACTAGTTAATCAGGGCCAGGGTGATCTCGACTAGTCAATCAGGGCCAGGTTGATCTTGACTAGTTAATCAGGACCAGGTTGATCACGACTAGTTAATCAGGGCCAGGGTGATCTCGACTGGTTAATCAGGGTCAGGGTGATCTCAACTGGTTAATCAGTGCCAGGGTGATCTCGACTGGTTAATCAGGGCCAGGGTGATCTCGACTGGTTAATCAGGGCCGGGGTGATCTCAATTAGTTAATCAGGGCCAGGGTGATCTCGACTAATTAATCAGGGCCAGGGTGATCTCCTGGACTGGATAATCAGGGCCAGAGTGATCTCGACTAGTTAATCAGGGCCAGGGTGATCGCGACTAGTTAATCAGGGCCAGGGTGATCTCGACTAGTTAATCAGGGCCAGCGCGATCTTGACTAGTTAATCAGGGCCAGAGTGAACTTGACTGGTTAATCAGGGCTAGGGTGATCTCGACTAGTTAATCAGGGCCAGGGTGATCTCAACTTGTTAATCAGGGCCAGGGTGATCTCCTGGACTGGTTATTCAGGGCCAGGGTGATCGCGACTAGTTAATCAGGGCCAGTGTGATCTCGACTAGTTAATCAGGGCCAGGGTGATCTCCTGGACTGGATAATCAGGGCCAGAGTGATCTCGACTATTTATTCATGGCCAGGGTGATCGCGACTAGTTAATCAGAGCCAGGGTGATCTCGACTAGTTAATCAGGGCAAGACTGATCTTGACTGGTTAATCAGGGCCAGGGTGATCTCGACTAGTTAATCAGGGCCAGGGTGATCTTGACTAGTTAATCAGGGCCAGGGTGATCTCGACTAGTTAATCAGGGCCAGGGTGAACTGGACTAGTAATCGGGGCCAGGGTGATCTCCTGGACTGTTTAATCAGGGCCAGGGTGATATTGAGTAGTTAATCAGGGCCAGGGTGATCTCGACTAGTTAATCAGGGCCAGGGTGATCTCGACTAGTTAATCAGGACCAGGGTGATCTCCTGGACTGGCTAATCAGGGCCAGGGTGTTCTCGACTAGTTAATCAGGGCCAGGGTGATCTCGACTAGTTAATCAGGGCCAGGGTGATCTCCTGAACTGGTTCATCAGGGCCACGGTGATCTCGACTAGTTAATCAGGGCCAGGGTGATCTCAACTAGTTAATCAGGGCCAGGGTGATCTCGACTAGTTAATCAGGGCCAGGGTGATCTCCTGGACTGGTTAATCAGGGCCAGGGTGATCTCAACTAGTTAATCAGGGCCAGGGTGATCTCCTGGACTAGCTAATCAGGGCCAGGGTGATCTCCTGGACTGGTTAATCTGGGCCTGGGTGATCTCCTGGACTGGTTAATCAGGGCCAGGGGGAACTCCTGGTCTGGTTAATCAGGGCCAGGGTGATCTCGACTAGTTAATCTTTGCCAGGGTGATCTCCTGGACTGGTTAATCAGGACCAGGTGGATCTCCTGGACTAGTTAATCAGGGCCAGGGTGATCTCGACTAGTTAATCAGGGCCAGGGTGATCTCGACTAGTTAATCACGGCCAGGGTGATCTCGACTAGTTAATCAGGGCCAGGGTGATCTCGACTAGTTAATCAGGGCCAGGGTGATCTCGACTAGTTAATCAGGGCCAGGGTGATCTCGACTAGTTAATCAGGGCCAGGGTGATCTCGACTAGTTAATCAGAGCCAGGGTGATCTCGACTAGTTAATCAGGGCCAGGGTGATCTCGACTGGTTAATCAGTGCCAGGGTGATCTCGACTGGTTAATCAGGGCCAGGGTGATCTCGACTTGTTAATCAGGGCCAGGGTGATCTCAATTAGTTAATCAGGGCCAGGGTGATCTCGACTAATTAATCAGGGCCAGGGTGATCTCCTGGACTGGATAATCAGGGCCAGAGTGATCTCGACTAGTTAATCAGGGCCAGGGTGATCGCGACTAGTTAATCAGGGCCAGGGTGATCTCGACTAGTTAATCAGGGCCAGCGCGATCTTGACTAGTTAATCAGGGCCAGAGTGATCTTGACTGGTTAATCAGGGCTAGGGTGATCTCGACTAGTTAATCAGGGCCAGGGTGATCTCAACTAGTTAATCAGGGCCAGGGTGATCTCCTGGACTGGTTATTCAGGGCCAGGGTGATCGCGACTAGTTAATCAGGGCCAGGGTGATCTCGAGCAATTAATCAGGGCCAGGGTGGTCTCCTGGACTGGATAATCAGGGCCAGAGTGATCTCGACTATTTATTCATGGCCAGGGTGACCGCGACTAGTTAATCAGAGCCAGGGTGATCTCGACTAGTTAATCAGGGCAAGACTGATCTTGACTGGTTAATCAGGGCCAGGGTGATCTCGACTAGTTAATCAGGGCCAGGGTGATCTGACTAGTTAATCAGGGCCAGGGTGATCTCGACTAGTTAATCAGTGCCAGGGTGAACTGGACTAGTAATCAGGGCCAGGGTGATCTCCTGGACTGTTTAATCAGGGCCAGGGTGATCTTGAGTAGTTAATCAGGGCCAGGGTGATCTCGACTAGTTAATCAGGGCCAGGGTGATCTCGACTAGTTAATCAGGACCAGGGTGATCTCCTGGACTGGTTAATCAGGGCCAGGGTGTTCTCGACTAGTTAATCAGGGCCAGGGTGATCTCGACTAGTTAATCAGGGCCAGGGTGATCTCCTGAACTGGTTCATCAGGGCCACGGTGATCTCGACTCGTTAATCAGGGCCAGGGTGATCTCGACTAGTTAATCAGGGCCAGGGTGATCTCGACTAGTTAATCAGGGCCAGGGTGATCTCCTGGACTGGTTAATCAGGGCCAGGGTGATCTCGACTAGTTAATCAGGGCCAGGGTGATCTCCTGGACTAGCTAATCAGGGCCAGGGTGATCTCCTGGACTGGTTAATCTGGGCCTGGGTGATCTCCTGGACTGGTTAATCAGGGCCAGGTGGAACTCCTGGTCTGGTTAATCAGGGCCAGGGTGATCTCGACTAGTTAATCTGTGCCAGGGTGATCTCCTGGACTGGTTAATCAGGACCAGGTGGATCTCCTGGACTAGTTAATCAGGGCCAGGGTGATCTCGACTAGTTAATCAGGGCCAGGGTGATCTCGACTAGTTAATCACGGCCAGGGTGATCTCGACTAGTTAATCAGGGCCAGAGTGATCTCGACTAGTTAATCAGGGCCAGGGTGATCGCGACTAGTTAATCAGGGCCAGGGTGATCTCGACTAGTTAATCAGGGCCAGGGTGATCTCGACTAGTTAATCAGGGCCAGGGTGATCTCAACTAGTTAATCAGGGCCAGGGTGATCTCGAATAGTTAATCAGGGCCAGGGTGATCTCGACTAGTTAATCAGGGCCAGGGTCATCTCCTGGACTGGTTAATCAGAGCCAGGGAGATCTCGACTGGTTAATCAGGGGAAGAATGATCTTGACTGGTTAATGAGGGCCAGGGTGATCTCGACTAGTTAATCAGGGCCAGGGTGATCTTGACCAGTTAATCAGGGCCAGGGTGATCTGCTGGACTGGTTAATCAGGTCCAGGGTGATCTCCTGGACTAGGTTTGATGGCGCAAAGGGGTCGCAGTGGAACTTTTCCAGGTTCTATTTTCCCTTAATGGGCCTGGGTGTTTTATCTGGTTCTTCACCTCTCCCAGGAGATCACACGGTGCCGGCTGGGGCGGTGAGTGTATATATTGTAATGCACGAGTCATCACAACTGTGTGGGACAGGCTGGATGGACCAGTAGGTCTTTCCCTGTCTGTCATTTGTTGGTAGGAATGCACCCAACTTTCCGATGTTTGCTGCCAGGATTGAAGGAAACCAGAGGAAACACTACCGGAAAATCCAGGGCTGGTTCCTGCTCCCTGTCCCTCTGCGGTGCTCCAAGCATCCATAGAGGTTCTGGCTCCTGCGGAGGTTCAATGGGCTTTAGCAGTGGAGATACCAGCACCTGAAATCCGTTGAGCGTCTGACGGGAGCCACAGAACCTTCCGCAGAACCTGCGGGTGGCCAATCGGAAGATTGCAACTGCCTTGCGGTATTCTTAAATAGGAACGGATGAACAGGAGGGGGCCGTTCAGCCCCTCGAGCCCCTTCCGCCATCCAATCAGATCACGGCCGATCTGTATCTTAACTCCATCCACCCGCCTTGGTTCCATAACCCTTAATACCCTTGTCTGACACAATTCTATCAGTCTCAATTTTGAAACGTTCAATTGGTGCCCCCAGCCTCAAGAGCTTTTTGGGGGAGAGAGTTCCGGATTTCCACTCGTGAAGAAGTGCTTCCTGACATCACCCCTGTACAGCCTAATTTTAAGGTTATAAGAACATAAGAACATAAGAAATAAGAGCAGGAGTAGGCCACACAGCCCCTCAAGCCTGCTCCACCATTCAATAAGATCGTGGCTGATCATCGACCTCAACTCCACTTTTCTGCCCAATCTCCATAACCCTTGATTCCCCTAGAGTCCAAAAAGCTATCGATCTCAGCCTTGAATATACTCAAAGACTCAGCATTCACAGCCCTCTGGGGCAGAGAATCCAAAGATTCACAACCCTCTGAGTGAAGAAATTCCTCCTTACCTCAGTCTTAAATGGCCTACCCCTTACCCTGAGACTATGATCCCTAGTTCTAGACACTCCATCCAGGGGAAACAACCTCTCAGCATCTACCCTGTCAATCCCCTTCAGAATCTTGTATGTTTCAATGAGATCACCTCATAGGACAGCCCTCTCATCCCAGGAATCAATCTAGTGAACCTTCGTTGCACCGCCTCCAAGGCAAGTATATCCTTCCTTCGATAAGGACACCAGAACTGTGCACAGTTCTCCAGGGGTGGTCACACCAAGGCCCTGTACAATATGGCCCCCTTATTCTCGACTCCCCTCACCAGAGGAAATAGTTTCTCTCTCTCTCTACCCTATCGAATCCTTTAATCATCTTAAACACCTCAATTAAATCACCCCTTAATCTTCTATACTCAAGGGAATACAAGCCTAGTCTGTGCTACCAGTCCTCATTAATTTAACCCTTTTAGCCCCGGTAGCATTCTGATGAATCTGCGCTGCACCCCTTCCGAGACCAATATATTGGTCCTGAGACGCGGTGCCCAGAACTGAACGCAGTTATTCCGGGTGGGGTCTGACCAGAGCTCAGTACAGCTGAAGTGGAGCTTCCAGCCCGCTGTATTCTGGAGATAAAGGTCAACATTCCATTAGCCTTGACATAATAAAACTCGCTACGCACTTGGTTCGAGTATAAAGCAAGGCTTTAATCAACTTGTTTCAAAACATGGAGGTCTAGTTGTACTTCACTAGTTCCTGCCTTACAAAATGTCCCTGGGCAAGCTAGGCCACGCCCGAGTATTTATACTCCTTGGACGGCGCCACCAGCTGGCCGTCCAGTGTTACTTCATGAGTCGTTTCTTCATGATGATGAGATTTATAACAAGCCTTTCTAACCATTCTGTCAAACAATGGCCGTGGAAGGAGAACCGGGGGCAGTGTATCCAGGGTTTTTCCAATAAGTCAGCCATTGACGCACGGGAGGGGGTGGCTGGGGGTTTGGGCCAGCGGGTGGCACGGGACCTCTGGAAAAATTCCACCCGCCATTCCTGATTTCCAGAATCCTCTTAGTTCCTCACCTCCGTCAACTCTCGACGGTATTATACTTAGCGGGGCACGCCCAGCTATTCACTTTCCCCCCCCCCCCCGCGAAGCGACAGGTCATCCGCGTGTAGCCGATGTGCTCCCCAAGTATGGGGTCTGTTCCCAGTAATTTATTCCTCGCTTGCGTAAAAGCCAAATCCTTTCTCGCTGCTTTGACTTCTATTTCAGCTGTTTCCGCCCCCCAACCCCCACCTCCACCCCCCGCCTCCAGCCCGTAGGAATGCCTGAGCTCTGATTGCAAAGAAAAAGTGCCCTCTGACCTCTGACCTCACTGCTGCAGCATGACCCCTGACCCACCGGGGGGGGTGGCGGCGGGGGGGCCCCAATCATTTGTCGTGCTCTGTTCGCTCTGCACTGCCAAGTTTGGAAGGAGATGAGAATTTTAATACATAACAGGTACAGTTCGCAATCTGTGTCGAGTTAGCTTTTCTGCTTAGAACAGAGAAGGTTAAGGGAAGATTTAATAGAGGTGTTCAAAATCATGAAGGGCTTTGATCGAGTAGCTAAGTAGAGGCTGTTTCCAGTGGCAGAGCGTCAGTGACCAGAGGTCACAGATTTAAGGTGATTGGTAAAAGAACCAGAGGGAAGATGAGGAGAATTATTTTTAACGCAGCGAGTTGTTGTGATCTGGAATGCACTGCCTGAGAGGGTCGTGGGAGAAGATTCGATAGTAGCTTTCAGAAGGGATTTGGATAAAGACTTGAAAGGGAAAAAATTTGCAGGGCTACGGGACTAATTGGACAGCTCATTCAAAGAGCCGGCACAGGCACAATGAGCTAAGCGGCCTCTTTCTGTGCTGTGTGATTCTCTGATTCTATTCTATGAGCTCAGTCAGGTTGGCAATAAGGACACTGTGACTGGCCTCAGCATGCTTGAGCGAGGGAAAGAAAGACTTAAATTTCTATAGCACCTTTCACGACCACCGGACATCTCAAAGCACTTTACAGCCAACGGAGTACTTTTGAAGTGGAGTCACTGTTGTAATGTGGGAAACGCAGCAGCCAATTTGCGCACAGCAAGCTCCCACTAACAGCAATGTGATAATGTAAGCAAATCAGTGTTTTTGTTATGTTGATTGAGAGATAAATATTGGCCAGGACACCAGGGAGAACTCACCTGCTCTTCTTCATAATAGTGCCATAGGATCTGTCACATCCACCTGAGAGATCAGACGGGGCCTCGGTTTAACCTCTCATCCAAACAACTGCACAATCTGACAGTGTAGCACTGCACTGGAGTGTCAGCCTAGCATTTTATGTACTCAAGTCCCTTGGCGTGGGACTTAGAACCCACAACCTTCTGACTCAGTAGGCAAGTGTGCTACCCACTGAGCCACAGCTGACACTAGCGAGTAATCTATCAGTTGGTCCTGAGCACTATCCATTAACTTGTGCTGGTCAGAGCGGGTATCAAGTGAAGTGAGGATCGGGCTTTGTCTGTGATGTCTCCTCAACAACAACAACAACTTGCATTTATATAGCCCCTTTAACACAGTAAAGCATCCCCAAGAGGTTTAGGAAGGGAATTTAGGGGGTAGGAGGCTAAAACTAGCCGTAGCCTCTCCGAGCTTGGGAGGGCTAACATCACCCAGAGCTCTTACTCCCAATGAAGCCCCTGCAGCAAAGTGAGCATGTGCAGACATCAGGTGAGAACAGAATTAAGCTTGGTCGCGATGCCTCCCATGGGGCAATAGCCCACAGGTGATCATCAGTGAAGTTCCCTATTCAGCGCCTGGGCACAAAAGCTTGGCGGGGGCCTAAGCGCTTCTTGCAGACTTGGTTGCGAACTGCACGTGGTTTTAATCTGAGAGAAAGTTTCTCCTCCCGCCCCCTTGCTGGCACCGCAGCTGGGATTAGAAAAGCCGACACAGAGTCCGCGTCAAACCCGGAATCGGAGCGCTTGCCGACCATTGGAATGAGCTCGTCATTCCCTCTCCGGACTGGGAGGAAAACCAGGAGCAATTAGCGCACCAGGTTTTCGATAACCTCTTAACACTGCAACCCCCCCCACTCCTCCCCACCCACCCTTCCCTCCGGGGCCAAGCTCTTTTGCCCCGGGGTTTGGGGGGGGGGTTCATAAGAGTCATAGAATGATACAGCACAGAAAGAGGCCCTTTGGCCCGCCACGCCTGTGCCGGCTCTTTGGTAGAGCTGTCCAATTAATCCCACTCCCTTCTGTGTTACCCATGGCTCAGTTGGTAACACACTTGCCTCTGAGTTCCAAAGGTTGTGGGTTCAAGTCCCACCCCATGGAATTTGAGTAAATAAATTTAGGCTGACACACCCAGTGCAGTACTGAGGGAGCACTGCACTGTCGAAGGTGCTGTCTTTCGGATGAGACGTTAAACTGAGTCCCTGTGTGCTCTCTCAGGTGGACGTAAAAGGCCCCATGGCACTATTTCGAGAGAAGAGTTTAGGGGAGTTATCCCCGGTGTCCTGGTCAATGTGTATCCTTCAACCAACATAACAAAAACAGATTATCACATTGTTGTTTGTGGGAGCTTGCTGTGTGCAAATTGGCTGCTGCGGTTTGTACATTACCACTGACTGTACTTCATTGGCTGTAAAGTGCTTTGAGGCGTCTGGTGGTCATGAAAGGCGCTATAAAAATGTAAAACTTTTTTTCTGCCCTTTCCCCATAACCTGGCCTCATAATTTAACCCATTAATCCCTGGTATCATTTGAGTGAATCTGTGCTGTGACCACTGCCAAGGCCAAAAAATCCTGAGATGCGGTGCCCAGAACTAAACTCAGTAGAGCTGTCCAATTAGTCCCGATCCCCGCGTCCTGCAAAAAAAAATTTCCACTTCACGTATACATCCAATTCCCCTTTCGAAAGTTACTATTGAATCTGCTTCCACCGCCCTTTCAGGCAGCGCGTTCCAGATCGCAACAACTCGCTGCATTAAAAAAAAAATGTCTCCCTCATGTCGCCTCTGGTTCTTTTGCCAATCACCTTAAATCTGTGTCCTCTGGTTACCGACCCTCCTGCCATGGATGTTGTAGAAAGAAAATCCAGCCCTCGGTGTCCGGGCTGGCATGTGGAGACGAGGTAACAATAGGCGCCTAGCGACGCGGAATCGTACCTGACCTTTAACCTTCGGCGGGGGGGCGGGGAGGGGGGAATAGGAGGGGAGCGAGTGAGGGGAGAAAAAAAAAGGTCACGCTTGACTTCCCCCGTGGGCCATGCTCGGAAATGAGAGTGTAGCGAGCTGTATTTTTTTTTATCTCGGCCTTTCTCCCGCGATCCAGTTCTCCTGCTAATGAATAGCGACAACTAGTATTTATATAGCGCCTCTACCGTAGTAAAAACATCCCCAAGCCACTTTGCGAGTGATTGTCAAACAAAAATTTGACACCGAGCCACATAAGGAGATATTAGGGCAGGTGACCCAAAAAGCTTGGTCAAAGAGGTAGGGTTTTAAAGGAGCGTCTTAAAGGAGGAGAGAGGCGGAGAGGTTTAGGGAGGGAATTCCAGAGCTTAGGGCCTGGGCAGCTGAAAGGCACGGCCGCTAATGAGGACAACTGTCGCCTGTTTAAAAGAAGCGTTGATGTCTGGCTCCCAGACAGAGGTGGATGAGATCAGTATTTTCAATTTGTACACTCACTCGCCTGCTCTTTGGTGATGTCACTGATTGATGGAGCCAAGCGGCATCTTAATGAGGGGTGGGAGGAGAGAGCAGCAGAGCAGGGGGGGCGGGAACGAATAGCGCGTTAATCCATTCCAAGAAATGCCCATGGGAGCACTCGGCTGGTAGTGCTGCAGTTTATATAGTAACATTTGTTCAGCGTGAGAGAGAGAGAGAGAGAGAGAGAGACGCGCACACAGACAGACAAAGGGGGAAAGGAGATCAGTCGGTCAAGTGACAGGAGTGCGGAGACTCGAGTCCTTTGTGATCAGCTGTGCCTTTTCTTTCCCTCCTAATCTTTTGAGAAACTATACAATTCATCTGCCTTTTGCTCCACCCCTCCTCCTCCTCCTCCTTCTCCAGTTCCTGGCTTTGAAGAGCTCATGGAGAGAAAATCAAGGCAGAATTCCAGGCGTTGAGTGCAAGAGAGAATAAGCCCACATTGCCCAGCCCTGGGTGGGTTCTTTTTTATTTGGTTTGATTTTTTTTTCCCTTTTTTTTTCTCTCTCTTCTCTTCCGCGCGCTGAAATCACTTCTGAGGGTCCCGCCGGTCGCCATGGAGACGGGAAAGCTGGCCGAAGGTGGTGGCGGCGGCGGCAGCAGCAGCTGCCACTGAGTCGGGATAATCCCGATCTGTTGGTTTTTTTTTAAAAGGAGAAGAGGAGGGAAGGGAGCCTGGAAGCCGCCTTGCCGTCAAGCGAATCCATTTTAGAGGTCAGTCTGCTGAACTTGTTGGGTCGTAACGCCTGCCGGCGGCTTACGCGGGGGGGGGGGCTGTTGGAAGGGGTGGGCCCAGAAAGCTCATTGAGATTCAGTGCACTGCCGCCGAACTCTGGGAGAGCTGCTCTGACTTTCTGCTCTGACTTTCTATCAGGCGCTGGAGACCTGGCTGCCTGTGTTGTGCTACATCTGCTCCAGCTGTCATGGGGAGGGGGGCGGGGGGATGTGGGGATGTGGGGTGGCTGCTTGCTTTGTTGCTTAAACAAATTGACTGTGTAAATTCATGAAACTTTAAATAAAACTTAACAAATTAAATTAAAATTGCATTGGCCGGGTGTGACGATGCACTCCAGTCCCCGCGGTGCCCACCGGTCGCGGAAGGCCTCGAGCGTGCCGGCGGACACCGCGTGCTCCATCTCCCCAAAGCCACCCGGGCGCGAACATAGCCGCAGAAGAGAGGCAGGCAATCGGGCCGAACGACCCCCTCGGCCGCCCGCTGCCTGGACCTATTTATGGCTGGGGGTGGGGGGGGGGGGTGGTGGGGTTTGCTTGTGTCGGGGATGTGCAGTTGCTTTGAATGTGTGAGAGGGATGGTTGAGCTGCAGCAAAGAGAGTCATGAATCTCGCAGCTCAAGCTCTAGCCCTTTTGTTGTGATTATTTCTATTTACATCTTCTCGGCTGCTCGTAGAATGATACAGCACAGAAGGAGGCCGTTCGGCCCATTGTACCTGTGCTGGCTCTTTGAAAGAGCTCTCCAATTAGTTACCGCTCCCCCAGCTCTTTCCCCATTCGCCCTGCAAATGTTTCCTACTCAAGTATTTATCCGATTTCCCTTTCGAAAGTTACTGTTGAATATCGAATACAAGGATGTTGCCGGGAGTAGAGAATCTTAGCTATGAGGAAAGACTGGATAGGCTGGGTTTGTTTTCCTTGGAACAGAGGAGGCTGAGGGGAGACCTTATTGAGGTGTATAAAATTATGAGGACCATAGATAAAGTGGATAGAAAGGACCTATTTCCCTTAGCAGAGGGGTCAAAAATCAGGGGGCACAGACTTAAAGTAATTGGTGGAAGGTTTAGAGGGGATTTGAGGGGAAATTTCATCACCCAGAGGGTTGTGGGGGTCTGGAACTCACTGCCTGAAAGGGTGGTAGAGGCAGGAACCCTAACCACATTTAAAAAGCACTTGGATGTGCCCTTGGGATGCTCTCACCTGCAGGGCTACGGACCAAGAGCTGGGAAGTGGGATTAGGCTGGATAGCTCTTTGTTGGCTGGCGCGGACACGATGGGCCCAAATGGCCTCCTTCTGTGCTGTCACTTTGTTTGATTCTATGAATGTGCTCCCACCGTCCTTTCAGGCAGTGCATTCCACGTCATAACAGCTTGCTGAGCATATCAGTATTCTCCGCATCTCCCCTCTGGGTGCCTTAAATCTGTGTCCTCTGGCTACCAACCCTCCTGTCACTGAAAACAGTTCCTCTTTATTCACGCTGTCAAAACCCTTCATGATTTTGAACCTCTATTAAATCTCCCCTGAACCTCCTCTGCTCGAAAGCTCATAACTGCTGCGTCCATCCCAGTGAGGAAAGAGAGAAGTGCATCTTAACGTTTTCATATTATCATTTTGTCATCTTCTCTCCTTACTCCCAAGTAAGTCTCCCCTTGTTGGAGGCAGTGGGGTGGGGGTGGGGGGGGGGGGGGGTTGGTGGCCTCCATTGTAAAACACATAAGCCGGAGGGCGTGGGCAAGATTGGCACTACAGCGGGGCATCAAGCGGGTGGTAGGGGTGTTCAAGGTTTGCCTGATTGGCACTGCCGCCATTCATCAGTGTGGAGTCCAGCAATACCATCGTGTGAATTTTGAAAGGGGTTGCTGCAGTGGTCTAGTGGGATAGAGAATTTCAGCTTCACGCTTCAGTGCTTTTGAGAATTCTTCTTCTTAGGCAGTCCCTCGGAACCAAGGATGACTTGCTTCCACGCTAAAAATGAGTTCTCAGGTGACTGATGAGTCCAGCGCAGGACCTACAGTCTCTGTCACAGGTGGGGCAGACATTGGTTGAAGGGGCGGGTGGGTGGGGTGCTTGGTTTGGCGTGCGCTCCTTCCGCTGTTTGTGCTTGGCCTCTGCTTGCTCCCGGCGAAGAGACTCGAGCTGTTCGGCGCCTTCCCGGATGCTTCTCCTCCACTTTGTCCGGTCTTGGGCCAGGGATTCCCAGGTGTCGGTGGGGATGTTACACTTTTTCAAGGAGGCTTTGAGGGTGTCCTTGAAGCATTTCCTCTGCCCACCTGGGGCTCTCTTGTCGTGTTGGAGCTCCGAGTAGAGCGCTTGTTTTGGGAGTCTCGTATCGGGCATGCGGACGATGTGGCCCGTCCATCGGGGCTGTTTGAGCGTGGTCAGAGCTTCGATGCTGGGGATGTTGGCCTGAGCGAGAACACTAACATTGATGCGCCTATCCTGCCAATGGATTTGCAGGATCTTGAGGAGGCAGCGTTGGTGGTATTTGAGAATATCCTCCGGGAAACTGCTCAGGATTCAGAATCCGCTTATGGCGGGTGATTTTAACTCTTGGCGATATTGCAACACAGGACGAGATTGGATCAGCCACATGTTATACACCTCACCTGATTTTCCATTCCAAATGCTTCAATGGCATTGTCTTCTAGGTGGCAGCTGTGGCTCAGTGGGTAGCACTCGGTGCCTCTGAGCCCTAGAAAGATTGTGTCAATACTTGCCATAGAGGGAGACGGAGTGCAACGAAATTTCACCAGACTGGCTCCTGGGATGGGGGGGATTGTGCTATGAGGAGAGATTGGGTAGACTAGGCCTATATTCTCTCGGGTTTAGAAGAATGAGAGGTGATCTCATTGAAACATACAAAATTCTTACAGGGCTTGACAGGGTAGATACAGGAAGGATGTTCCCCTGGCTGGGGAGTCTAGAACCAGAGGTCACAGTCTCAGAATAAGGGGTCGGCCATTTAGGACTGAGATGAGGAGAAATTTCTTCACTCAGAGGGTGGTAAATCTTTGGAATTCTCTACCCCAGAGGGCTGTGGAGGCTCAGTCGTTGAGTATTTTCAAGACAGAGATCGATAGATTTTTGAATATTAAGGGAATCAAGGGATATGGGGATAGTGGAAGGAAGTGGAGATGAGGTAGAAGATCAGCCATGCTCTTATTGAATGGCAGAGCAGGCTCAAAGGGCCAAATGGCCTACTCTTGCTCCTATTTCTTATGTCAACGGAAAAGAGTTCAAATCCCACTCCCCAGAGACTTGAGGACCTATTTGTTTAACATCTACATCAATAAAGCCAGAGCCTACCAACAGTGCCACCCTCCCTCAGCACTGCGCTGGCAGAGTAACCTAGATTTGGTGCCTCGTGGAGTGGGCCATGAACCCATGACCTCCTGACTCAGAGGTGAGAGTGCTACTCACTGAGCCACACACAGTCATGAGTGGAATGATGTAACAGGTCATCTCAGTCAAGTGATAGACAGCAGCTTTAAGACATGGAAGGAATAAGATGGGTAATAGTCACTGCATGGCAGGAAAAGGTTCACTAGGTTGATTCCAAGGATGACGGGGTTGTCTTATGAGGAAAGGTTGAGCAGGTTGGGCCTATATTCATTGGAGTTTAGAAGAATGAGAGGTGATCTTATTGAAACGTATAAGATTCTGAGGGGGTTGGACAGGGTAAATGCTGAGAGGGTGTTCCCCCTCTAGAACGAGGGGGCATAATCTCAGAATAAGTGGTCGCCCATTTAAGACGGAGATGAGGAGGAATTTCTTCTCTGAGAGTCGTGAATCTTTGGACTTCGTTACCCCAGAGAGCTGTGAAGTCTGAGCCAGTGAATATATTCAAGGTTGAGATAGACAGATATGTGAGCAACAGAGGAGTCGAGGGTTATGGGGAGCAGGCAGGAAAGTGGAGCTGAGGCCAAAATCGGATCAGCCATGATCTTATTGAATGGCGGAGCAGGCTTGATGGGCCGAATGGCCTACTCCTGCTCCTGTTTCTTATGTTCTCCTGTTCTAAAATGAGATCGGCCGTTGATCCAATGGAGTCCGTTCAATGGAAAGTAAAAATCAGATGGACTGTGAAGTAGGGGCCTGTCCGATCCTGTCCGTTTCCCCGTCGGACGGGTAAGGCTAAAAGTGCCACGAAAGGGTCGTTGAATAGCTAAGAGGAAATGGGAGCGATGGCGTCGGCTACGAAATGAAAACAGGATTGGAGATGAGGAACGAGACTGCAAATCGGCAAACGCATTAAGCTCGTCAGCCAGTGGACGAGAACGGGCAACTTAACATTTCATCAGCGCAGCCTTCATCAGAACCGACAAGGGGACGTAGGAGACTTGCATTTCTATAGCGCCTTTTCATGACCACAGGACGTCCCAAAGCGCTTTACAGCCAGTGAAGTACTTTTGAAGTGGAGTCACTGTTGTGATGTGGCAGCCAATTTGCACACAGCAAGTTCCCACAAACAGCAATGTGATAATGACCAGGCATATGTGGTCTGACGTTACTGAGGTTTACGTGCACCGGCCAGAGAAAGGTGGGTCAGTTGCCGGGAATTTCCTTGCAGGGGAGTCTATCATTCGTCCGGTGTAACTTCAGTGCAAGATCGGCTGCAACGCCAATTGCACGCCGGTGTGGGAGTTCCACTGGTCATGAGATTATGGCAGTCGATTGGCAGACTTCTGGGGGAATTTCCCCAGGGGATTGTTTTTATAATCCTCAAAGGCTGTGCGTAGCGGGCAACAGAACATGTGGCAGCCATGACTCACAGAGAGTGAGTGCTGTTGCTCCATAATAAGAAATTTTGTGAAACTTTCTTTGTAAACCCTGTGGCAAAGATTTAAAGCAGGCTGTCGCGCCTTGTAAATTCCGACTTTAAAGACATGTTTCAGCCACCATTCACGCGCCTATCCTTCCTCAATAAGCCACGGCTCAGTGGGTAGCACTCTCGCCTCTGAGTCAGAAGATCGTGGGTTTGAAGTCCCGCTCTTAGAAGCATAAAATCTAGGCTGACACTCGCAGTGCTGAAAGAAAAAAGAAAGAAAGACTTGCATTTATATAGTGCCTTTCACGACCACCGGACGTCTCAAAGCGCTTTACAGCCAATGAAGTACTTTTGAAGTGGAGTCACTGTTGTGATGTGGCAGCCAATTTGCACACAGCAAGCTCCCACAAACAGCAACGTGATAATTGTGATGAAATATTCCATTCATCACTCATCAGTATTTCTCTGCCTGTGGCTGTGGTTGGTTTCAGTTTCATTTCCATTGTATTGTACTGTGTGTAGGGCTCCGCCCATACCTGGCTCCTATGTAAGCTGGCCCAGCCTGCAGCACATCCAGTATGGCAGACCTCTGGATGGAAGATACATTCTCCTCTGTGTGTTACCTTCTAAGTCAATAAAAGCCTTGTTTTGTTTCGCTAACATCGAGTCTCGGATTTATTGAGGCACATCAATAATGACTGGATAATCTGTTTTAGTGATGTTGGTTGAGGGATAAATATTGGCCAGGACACCGGGGATAACTCCCCTGCTCTTCTTCAAAATAGTGCCGTGGGATCTTTTACGTCCACCTGAGAGGGCAGATGGGACCTCGGTTTAATGTCTCATCTGAAAGACGGCACCTCCAACAGTGCAGCACTCCCTCAGCACTGCACTAGGAGTGTCAGCCTAGCTTTATGTGCTCAAGCCCCTGGAGTGGGACTATGAACCCACAACCTTCTGACTCGGAGGCGATTGTGTGCTACCCACTGAGCCACAGCTAACACACCGCTGAGGGAATGCAGCGCTGTTGGACGTGCTGTATTTCGGATGAGACGTTAAACCGAGGTCCCGTCTGCCCCCTCAGGTGGCTGTAAAAGATCCCAGGGCACTATTTCGAAGAAGAGCAGGGGGAGTTATCCCTGGTGTCCTAGGCCAATATTTATCCCTCAATCAACATCACTAAAAACAGATGATCTGGTCATTATCACGTTGCTGTTTGTGGGAGCTTGCTGTGCGCAAATAGGCTGCTGCGTTTCCCACATTACCACAGCGACTACACTTCAAAAAAGTACCTCATTGGCTCTGAAGCCCTGTGGGACGTCCTGAACAAATGCTAGATAAATGCAAGTCAGTCTTTCTTTCAAGAGATTCAGGTTTCTGTGTTTTCAGGGGTTGGAGGGAGAGATTTTAGCAATGCACAGTTTGTCCGCTAAAGTTGGCTGACCTCTGAACTTTACCCCTGGGGTCGCTACCAGGGGCGCCCTCATAAGGGAGGTCAATACTTCTGTGAGTACACGAGCTGTGCAAGAGGTTTCCATTGCAAACAATTTGAGTATTTCCAGGGCTTGCGGCAGGATTTGTGGCAATCATTCTAAAAGAAAGAACTTGCATTTATATAGCGTCTGTCACAACCTCAGGATGTCCCAAAGCACCTTACAGCTAATGAAGTACTTTTTGAAGTGTAGTCACTGTTGTAATGTAGGAAGCACGGCAGCCAGATTGCACACAACAAGGTCCCACAAACAGCACTGAGATGTCTGGGAATATCTTGTTTTTAGGGTTGTTGACTGTGGGATAAGTGTTGGCCAGGATGCCAGGGAGAACTCCCCCTGCTCTTCTTCAAAATAGTGGCCGTGCGATCTTTTACATCTACCTGAGACGGCAGAGGGGGAGCTCAGTTTAACATCTTGTCCAAAAGACGGCACCTCCGACAGTGCAGCACTCCCTCAGCACTGCATTGTGGTGTAAGCCTGGAGTCTCACTGAGTGGGATTAAGAACATAAGAATTAGGAGCAGGAAGAGGCCATTCGGCCCCTCGAGCCTGCTCCGCCATTCAGTAAGATCATGGCTGATCTTCTACCCCATCTCCACTTTCCTGAACTATACCCATATCCCTTGATTCCCTTAATATTCAAAAATCTATCGATCTCTGTCTTGAATATACTCAATGACTGAGCCTCCACAGCCCTCTGGGGTAGAGAATTATAAAGATTCACCACCCTCTGAGTGAAGAAATTTCTTCCCATCTCAGCCCTAAATGGCCGACCCCTTATTCTGAGCCTGTGACCCCTGGTTCTAGACTCCCCAGCCAGGGGAAACATCCTCCCTGCATCTACCCTGTCAAGCCCTGTAAGAATTTGGTATGTTTCAATGAGATCACCTCTCATTCTTCTAAACTCTAGGGAATATAGGCCTAGTCTACTCAATCTCTCCTCATAGCACAACCCCCTCTTCCCAGGAACCAGTCTAGTGAACCTTCGTTGCATTCACTCTATGGCAAGTATATCCTTCCTTAGGTAAGGAGACCAAAACTGTACACAATACTCCAGGTGTGGTCTCACCAGGGCCCTATGTAATTGCAGTAAGACGTCTTTACTCAAATCCTCTTGTAATAAAGGCCAACCACACAACTAGTCTGACTCCGCAGCAAGAGTGCTACCCACTGAGCCTCAACCGATTACTAGCCCAATTGCTCTGTCATGTACTAAGTGGCTGAAATTACTCTGAGCCATGGCTTGATTAACGTTCTGGGGTAAAATTCCTGCACGCAATCCCTCAACAAAGCGGCTAACCTTTAAAGTAAATGGACGGACCGGCGCCCCCTATCTGCCGACTGACAAGCTGCAGGCACCGAATTTATACGCCACTCGCTTCCTCTGGTCCCTCCCCCTGCAGTTCCTTGCACATACCCCAGCCCAGCAGATCAAACGCAGAGTCGCGTACAAAAGCAAAGGAGGGTGCTCCCCCTCCACACGGTCACCAACAGAGGGGACCAGCGCCATTTCTGGATGGGAAAGAGAATAAGGAAGGGTCGTCTCTCACTTTCCATCACTATAATCCCAAAACTCAGCATACAAGTTTGTTCCCTTCCTCCTCTGAAGATATTGAGGCGGGTTGTCCTGTTCTTGTGCTCGAGACTACCGGGTCCTCAAGGTGTAGCGAGTACGGGTGTGGAGGACCATGCACTTCGAAAAGAACCCGCCCGGTTTTCCGGCCATAAGCGGGCAGGAAATTGGGCAGGCTCCTTTGCACCTGGACACTCCTCCCCACCCGATTTTCCTGTATTGGCTGCACCCAGAAGATTCAATAGCTCCAGTCACAGAGAAGTCCCAAACAGCCTATGCCAGCTTACAGTAGGCAGCTGGAGGCTGGGGCTATCAAGTGGCGAGCAACATCCACGCCATATAAGTGCCAGTTAATGACCATCTCCACCGAGAGAAGGCCCCAGCCCCCTCTTCCTGATCTTCAGGGGTACAGTAGTGTTGTGCTTATTAGCCTAGTAATTCAGAGGCGTAGTCAGGCTTTTGTTCACCTGCCCTAATATCTCCTTATGTGTGTTATATTTTGTCTGATAATCACTCCTGTGAAGCGCCCTGGGACATTTTTACTACATTAAAGGCGCTGTATAAATGCAGGTTATTGTTGTTGTCACGGGAGCGCCACTATATCACGGACTGCGGCGGTTCAAGAAGAAGGCGGCCTACCTTCTCAGGGCAACTAAGGGACGGCTGATAAACGCCGGCCTTGCCAGCAGCGCCTAGGTCGCGAGAACATACGAGAAAAGGAAGGTCCGCCCCATCCACTCATGTGGGGGAGTACCGCGGCCCGATTCTGTTTGCCCTCTGGTACCTCACCCGAGTGGCCACTCTTCATGCGGGCGGGGAGAGCGCCAGCGGCTATTCGACTTTGGGAGGCGTCGCGGCCAAGCCGAATACTTTTCTCGCCCAACATCCTTGCACTTTGCAGCGGGCAAGGGGAGTGGAGGAGGTGTCTGGTAAATAGCGACCATTACAGACCTTTCCCCTCCATAGCCCAATGGAGTCGAGTCCCAATTTAGCCTGTGTGACCACATCCCAGTATAAGTCACCACTTTCAGCAGAGATGAGGAGAAAGGAAACTGGCAGAGAGAGAAAAAAAAAAGGTACTAAAGGTCATTTGGACAAAACCTCATAAGTTAGGCCTCACTGGATGGATCTGAAGGGGAAGTGTTCCTTCTAACCAGTAGCCAACAAATCTTGATCGGTTCAGCCTTTGCTAATTCTGCAATTTGCAAAGTGATTTTTGCTGATTTTCCGCCGTCGTGTTGGTGCCTGCAAATTCGTGGGAATGTGAGGAGTGAAGAATTCCCTTCTCTCCCTGAGAATTTGCAGATGTTGGACTGCCGACCAAAGAGGCCAATCAATTCCGTGGGGAAAACTGAATGTGTTGCAACGGGGACCGATGCCCAAGTCACAAAGGTGGCGGAGAAGCAAGCGGCCACAAGATGTACCAGAGAAATGGAAAAGGGCTAAAGTCTATTCTTTTAATTCACTTTCTTCCTTGAAATTAATTTTAGGAATGACATTTGGGAAAGACTGCACACACCAAGCACACACGCATGCACGCACACACTTAAGCACACACTCACACATGTGCACACACTCTCACACACACATACACACGCACGCACACACATGCACGTACACACGCACGCTCACACTCACACATACATACATGAACATGCACGCGCACACATGCACACACATACACGCACACATGCACGTACACATGCACGCACACATAAACACGCACGCACACACGCACACACACGTACACACACACGCACACACTCACACACGTACACGCTCACACGCCGCACACACATGCACATATACACACACACACGCACACACACACAGCATCAGCAGCAAAATTCAAGGTCGATCTGAACGTGGGTGGTGCGGTACAACAGAGGCTTCGCAAAGAGGCAGCTTTTGCTGGGCTTGAGGTTTGGACCAGGTTCACGGTTTAATTATTTTCACTGTCAGTGGCAAAGCAGTTTGTCGGGGCCACAGGGCTGTTTTCGTTTCGCTATGGAGCTTGTGGAAGGGAAAGATTAAATTCCAGCAAAGTGATGATCTTCTTGGCCCGGGTTGTGGCTATGGTTAGCAGTGGGAGGGTGGCGGGGGGGGAGGGCGGTTATTGTGTCATCGGCAAGATTGAGTGCCATCATTCCTATTTCTATTGGGAATCTGAAGTCGTGCCAGCGACACTTGGTTTGAGAAAGGCTAAAGCCCTCCGATTTCAGCTTTTCTCACAATTACAGAGGCGGCCAACTCAGTTACACTTTCATTACGGCTAAAACTGTGAGAGTTCAGTGATCAATCAGAATGTGATAGGGGATTATTGAATGGTGCAGTACACACTGGGATAAAAAAAATTGTTTTAACTGATACAAAAGAATGGACATTTTGCATTTACACATCATCTTTCACAACTTCAAGACATCCCAAAGGGAGTTACAGCCAATCAAGTACTTTCTGAAGTATCGACACTGTTGTAGGAAACGCGGCAGCCAATTTGCACACAGCAAGCTCCCACAAACAGCAATGTGACTGGATAATCTGTTTTTAGGTGTTGGTTGAGGGATAAATATTGGCCCAGGACACCAGGGAGAACTCCTGCTGCTCTTCTAGCAAGTAATGGCAGGGGGACATTTTATATTTTTTTTATTCGTTCATGGGATGTGGGAATCGCTGGCAAGGCCAGCATTTATTGCCCATCTCTAATTGCCCTTTGAGAAGGTTGGTGGTGAGCCGACTTCTTGAACCGCTGCAGTCCGTGTGGTGAAGGTACTCCCACAGTGCTGTTCGGGAGGGAGTTCCAGGATTTTGACCCAGCGACGATGAAGGAACGACGATATATTTCCAAGTCAGGATGGTGTGTGACTTGGAGGGGAACTTGGAGGTGGTGGTGTTCCCATGTGCCTGCTGCCCTTGTCCTTCTAGGTGGTAGAGGTCGCGGGTTTGGGAGGTGCTGCCGAAGAAGCCGTGGCGAGTTGCTGCAGTGCATCTTGTAGATGGTACACACTGCAGCCACGGTATGCCAGTGGTGGAGGGAGTGAATGTTTAAGGTGGTGGATGGGGTGCCAATCAAGCAGGCTGCTTTGTCCTGGATGGTGTTGGAGCTGCACTCATCCAGGCAAGTGGAGAGTATTCCATCACACGCCTTACTTGTGCCTTGTAGATGGTGGAAAGGCTTTGTGGAGTCGGGAGGTGAGACACTCGCTGCAGAATACCCAGACTCCGACCTGCTCTTGTTGCCACAGTATTTCTGTGGCTGGTCCAGTTAAGTTTCTGGTCAATGATGACCCCCAGGATATTGATGGTGGGGGATTCAGCTGCAGGAATTGTCGTATTCCTAACTAATAACGGAGGTCGACTCAGGAGAACAATCAAAAGGTCTTTAATGTAGGATTAGATGAATTCCCAAAAACAACAGAGATCGATGCAGGAGAGCCATGGATCAGGTCTTTCCCCAATGGGGACGCCACGAGGACTGACTAGGCAGTCCGGTCATTTGCATCGTGATGTCATCGCGTTTGCTCGCGTTTTCCCGCGCTTAGGTAGTCACGTGATTTGCGTCGTGACGTCATCGCGTTTACCCGCGTTTGGGCAGTCACGTGGTTGGCGACGTGATGTCATCGCGTTTGCCCGCGTTTGGGCAGTCACATGGTTGGCGACGTGACGTCATCGCATTTGCCCGCGCTCTTAAAGTGACCACGCCCCGTAAATGCAACCTCTGTATACAAAACCCAGTAATGCCCAACAGAATGATACAGGTTTAGGCTGGTGTTAGAACATCATTAAAGGGAATTATATACAATTAGCTAGATTAACTCAGTGGTACCGCAACATGCGCCCCCCCCCAGAATTCGCTTTAACGGACAAAGTCAAACGGTGAGGTGGTTTGACGAGCCTGTCCGAACGACTCCTGTGGTCTCGAGGCGGTGGCTGCCGGGCGGCTGGCGGTCTGGCGGGTGGTAGCACTTGGTCTGCCGTAACGATGATGGGCGTCCAACCCCGTCTCGGCAGCTGTGCTGGCTGGCGGGCGGTCGAGGTCCATGGCTCTGTCGGTGATCTGCGGGAATGCCGAAACGGGCGATCCTGGAGGAGCTGAACGTGCGTCTTGTCAGATCGGGTAACTCGTCGAGCAGGCGAGCACACTCTTGCAAAGTCGGGAACACACAGGAGACGGTGCGCGACGTAGTGTCACAGCGGTAACACAGAAGAGAGTGACCAGTTGCTGCGTTGATCTGTGATCAGGGGTGGACAGCAATTATCCCGCGTGGCCGATCGCGACTCGGGATGCCCATAGACCCGTACCTCCGTGGTTGCAGTGTCAGTTGTTATTTGGTTGAAACGGGGAAAACTGTAGTGAGGGCGGCAACGCGCCGCCCTCGCGCCGAAATGCGCGTGGAAGAAAACACAGACAAGCAGGCTGACGGGCTGGTGTGGCATCGGCGGGGGATGAGTCCCCGAGGTTTGCGAGGGATGAATCCCCGTGGGTTGCGAGGGGTGAGTCCTCGTGGGTTGCGAGGGGTGAGTCATCGTGGTTTGCGAGGGGTGAATCCTCGTGGGTTGCGAGGGGTGAGTCCTCGTGGGTTGCGAGGGGTGAGCCCTCGTGGGTTGCGAGGGGTGAGTCCTCATGGGTTGCGAGGGGTGAGCCCTCGTGGGTTGCGAGGGGTGAGCCCTCGTGGGTTGCGAGGGGTGAGCCCTCGTGGCTTGCGGGGGGTGAGTCCTGGTGGGTTGCAAGGGGTGAGCCCTCGTGGCATCTCCGCGGGGGCGTGCTCCGATCTTGTGGGCCCAAAAACCTGCAGTACCCGCGCTTTGAGGGTTTCATACTTGCTGTTCCGTTGGGGGGTGTCGAGGAGGCGGACGATCCGAGAGGCGGTAGAGCTGTCGAGTACAGAGACCATATACAGGTACGTGGTCTGCGCCGCATCGATGTTGCACTGGGTGAACAGGGCTTCTACCAGATTAAAGCACGAGGGCGGTTGCTGCTCCCTGAATTGCGGTAGCTTCGGTGAAATGGCTTTTGCTTCCATGGCGTGCTTCTTTTGTGAAAAACGTTCACAAAAATCAGGGTCCGGCTGCGCTGCTTTCGTGAAAAACGTTCATGAAAAACGGGGTCACCAATGTAGGAATTGTTGTATTCCTAACTAATAATGGAGGTCGACTCAGGAGAACAATCAAACAGGTCTTTAATGTAGGATTAGATGAATTCCCCAAAACAACAGAGATCGATGCAGGAGAGCCATGGAGCAGGTCTTTCCCCAACGGGGATGCCACGAGGACTGACTAGGCAGTCCGGTCGTTTGCGTCGTGACGTCATCGCATTTGCTCGCGTTTTCCCGTG
Organism: Somniosus microcephalus; assembly: GCF_052327205.1. Classification (NCBI taxonomy): domain Eukaryota; kingdom Metazoa; phylum Chordata; class Chondrichthyes; order Squaliformes; family Somniosidae; genus Somniosus; species Somniosus microcephalus. The sequence goes on along the minus strand of NW_028225179.1, from coordinate 135,290,771 downwards.
TTTGGGTAGTCACGTGATTTGTGTCGTGACGTCATCGCTTTTACCCGTGTTTGGGCAATCACGTGGTTTGTGACATGACGTCATCGCGTTTGGCCGCGTTTGGGCAGCCACATGGTTGGCGACGTGACGTCATCGCGTTTGCCCGCGTTTGGGCAGTCACGTGGTTGGCGACGTGACGTCATCGCGTTTGCCCGCGTTTGGGCAGTCACGTGGTTGGCGACGTGATGTCATTGCATTTGCCCGCGCTCTTAAAGGGGCCACGTCCCGTACATGCAACCTCTGTATACAAAACCCAGTAATGCCCAACAGAATGGTACAGGCTTAGGCTGGTGTTAGAACATCGTTAAAGGGAATTATATACAATTAGCTAGATTAACTCAGTGGTACTGCCACACGGTGATGGTAATGCCGTTGAATGTCAAGGGGTGGTGGTTAAACCCTCGCTTGTTGGAGATAGTCATTGCCTGGCACTTGTGTGGCGCGAATGTTACCTGCCACTTCTCAGCCCAAGCCTGAATGTCGTCCAGGTCTTGTTGCATGCGGGCATGGACTGCTTCATTATCTGAGGAGTTGTGAATGCCACTGAACACTGTGCAGTCATCAGCGAACATCCCCATTTCTGATCTTATGATGGAGGATATCCATCTGAGATGGGGGCCTTGGTGAGCTTCTCATCTGAAAGACGTCACTCTCCAGCAGTGCAGCACTCCCTCAGTACTGTGCTGGGAGTGTCGGTCTGGATTTTGTGCTCAAGTCTCTGGAGTGGGACTTTGAACCCACAATCTTCTGCCTCAGCGGCACGATGTGCTATCCACTGAGCCACGGCTGACACAAGCATTAAAGGCAGCTGCAGATTTTCCTGCACCTAGTCCTCCCGCGCACTGCGGATACAGAAACATCCGATTGGGGGAGAAGTGGAAGCTCCCTCGTGGAGCCGACCAGATTTCCCTAAAGGAGCCGTATCCAGGCGATCCCTTAGCCCCCCGGTGCAGGAACAGGAAACACTGCCCCATTCATAGTTAAAGGGCTGACGGGGCGGGGGAGGTGTGGTGGCGGGGGGTCAGGTTGTGGTGGGGGACAGATCGCGACCTTGAAAACGCTGTCAAGTGGCATAATTCATTGGCACTGCTGTTGACCATTTCCGGAGCCGAGGGTAGCGAGATTTCACAATAGGCCACGCACGCATTTGGGCCTATCGCCATCTTATAGATACATCCCCGGACCCCTCGCCATTGGAGAGCTTCGAGGAACATGGGAGTAGGCCATTCAAGCCCCTCGAGCCTGTTCCGCCATTCAATTAGATCATGGCTGATCTCATAGAATCACAGAAAGTTACAGCATGGAAGGAGGCCATTTCAGCCCATCGTGTCTGCGCCAGCCAAAAAAGAGTTATCCAGCCTAATCCCACTTCCCAGCTCTTGTTTGGTAGTCCTGCAGGTTAGTGCATCCCAAGAGCACATCCAAGTACTTTTTAAATGTGGTTAGAGTTCCTGCCTCTACCACCCTTTCAGGCAGTGAGTTCCAGAACCCCACTGTTGTGTATGTAATATGTGTGCTACTTTGAACCTATGGACAGGACTGCACTACTTGTTGGGCGTAGTGATACGCAGTACCACTCCTGGCCATAGGGGTATAAATAGTACTGTGGGTACTGATCCCCCTCAGTTCCCGCCTGTGGGCATGAAGTAAAGACCTATGTGCAGTCCCTACCTCCAACCAGTAAAGGCCTGTTTGAGTTATACGTTTAAGTCTTTGTGTTAATTGTTCAATACAATACACATACTTAACACCCACAACCCTCTAGGTGAAGAAATTTCCCCTCAAATCCCCTCTAAAACTTCCCCAATTATTTTAAATCTGTGACCCCTGGTTTTTGACCCCTCTGCTAAGGGAAATAGGTCCTTTCTATCCACTTTATCTATGCCCCTCATAACTTTATACACCTCAATAAGGTCTCCCCTCAGCCTTCTCTGTTCCAAGGAAAAGAAACCCAGCTTATTCAGTCTTTCCTCTGTTTCTTAACTCCATTTACCTGCCTTGAAACATAGAAAGAAACATAGAAAAATAGGAGCGGGAGTCGGTCATTCGGCCCTTCGAGCCTGCTCCGCCATTCAATATGATCATGGCTAATCCTCTATCTCAATAAGAGAGGGTCCATAACCCTTAACACCCTTGTCTAGCAAAAAAATCTATTGATCTCAGTTTTGACATTTTCGATTGACCCCCCAGCCTCAACAGCTTTTTGGGGGAGAGAGTTCCAGATTTCCACTGACCTTTGTGTGAAGAAGTGCTTCCTGACATCACCCCAGAACGGCCTGGCTCTAATTTTAAGGTTCTGCTCCCTTATCCTGGACTCCCCCGCACCAGAGGAAATAGTTTATCTCAATCAACCCGATCAAATCCTTTAATCATTTGAAACACCTCGATGAGATCACCCCTTAATCTTCTGTACTCGAGGGAATACAAGCCTAGTCTGTGCAATCCAGTCCTCGTAATTTAACCCTTTGAGTCCGGGCATCATTCTGGTGCTCATTTTATTTTATTTATGCTTGACCTTCCAAGTCTTAAGTCTCCCCTCCAGCGCTGCTGAGATGAAACAACACAAGGTTAAAAATAACACTCGGTTGCAACGCATTCTGAGTCCATTTCCCAGCCTGCTTCGCCAGGCAGTCTCTCCCTCTCTCTCTCTCTCTCTCTGTGTCTCTCACAGCCGGATAAATTTACTGTCGGGGGGGAGTGCTTAAAGAGGAATTGTGGCTGACAGACCCTGGGCCAGTAAGACTAACCAGAACAGCTGGTGTGAAGAGAAAAGAGAAACAAGGCTCTTTTAACCATGCCGGAGCCTGTAAGTGTCTCCCCTGTCTCTAAGCAACATCTGCCTGATGCTTAGGAGTTATGTTGAACTTATATAGAACCCTCGGTTAGACCACACTTGGAGTACTGCACACAGTTCTGGTCTCCATATTATAAAAAGGATATAGAGGCACTGGAGAGGGTGCAAAAAAGATTTACAAGGATGATACCAGAACTGAGAGGTTATAAATATCAGGAAAGATTGAACAGGCTGGGGCTCTTTTCTCTAGAAAATAGACCTGATAGAGCTCTTTAAAATTATGAAAGGGGTTGGATAGGGTAGACATAGAGAAGATGTTTCCACTTGTGGGGGATATTATGCCCGTGTGTAATTGAGACACGGACTGCAGGAGTTGGTTATAACAGGTCTTTACTGAGTGGAGACAAACTGGAACTACTATGCAAAAGTTACTACACAGGCTTATATACAGGGGTGGTCACTACCGGTACTGCAGTATACAGGGGCTGCAGAATATCGTTCCCTCTGCAAAGTACATACACTACAATTCCTCCCCTTTTAGCTAAACAGTACATGACATTCGATTAATAATTAAATAACATATTTACAATTACAGTTGCTAGATACATTAGCTGAAGTTAAGCAATTATAAGTTCAGTCTTTGAGGAGGCTTCCTGATTCTGTCTGGATAACGCCTCTTTGGGGTATCAGGTTCTTCTGGCAAAGTTGATTCGGGATCAACGTCGTTGTTTGGTTCGTCTGCTTCCAATATCACCGATTCTGAGGTAGAAGCAATTGGTACTTCGGTTTCATCACCAGGTGTATCGGATCGTGGTGTGGAATTGACGTTTTCCAGTGACTCTAGAATCTGGTCAGCATGGCGTCTTACAATGCTCTCTCCAACGTCCACGGTATACATTAGAGGTCCTTGCCGTGTGCAGATCGTTCCTGGCTGCCATTTCTCTGTGCGGTAGTCCCGGGCCAAAGCTGGTTGACCTATCTTAAAACTCCTGGTCGGCCTTTCATTCATATTCTGAATCTGCCTGTTCTCCACATCTCTTCTGATGTTTGGCTTAACCAAATCCAAGCGGCATCGTAGTCTTCGATTGAAGAACATCGGAGTTTGGTTGGTAACCGCATGTGTCGCATTCCGGTAGGCAAACAAGAAGTTATCCACCTTGTGTTGTAGGGGTATGTCTTCATTACACATTGCCTTGATAGCCTTCTTGAATGTTTGAACGAACCTCTCAGCCAATCCATTGGTGGCTGGATGATATGGGGCGGATGTGTAATGCTTAACACCATTGTTCTTTAAGAACCTCCGGAACTCTTCAGACACAAACTGTGGTCCATTGTCGGAGCAAATCTGTTCAGGCAGCCCATTTCTGGCGAATATGGTTCGTAAGACTGTGATAGTTTTTTCTGTGGTGGTTGAGGACATTTTTATTACCTCTGGCCACTTTGAATGTGCATCCACCGCAATTAAAAACATCGAGTCCATAAATGGACCAGCAAAATCAATGTGCACCCTTTGCCATGGAGATGAGGGCCACTCCCATGGATGTAGAGGGGCTTGTGGTGGGGCGTTTTGGACCTTCTGGCATCCTGTACAGCTCTTGGTCATCTCTTCGATTTCTCTATCGATTCCCGGCCACCACACAAACGCTCTGGCTAAGTTTTTCATTTTTACCCCTCCCAGATGACCCTCATGAAGCTCATTGAGCACTCTATCCTTCAATTTGGGTGGAATTACTACTCTGGATCCACACATCAAGGTTCCTCTGCACACTGACAGCTGTTCTCTTCTCGGCGAGAATGCTGGCAACAGTGGTTCGCCATGTGCTGGCCATCCCTTCACCGTTAAATCATAGACCCAGGAGAATGTCGGGTCATTTCGTGTTTCCTTTTCTATGTTTGCATTCGTCACAGGGAGACATTCGACTATGGTCGAGTGGAATATCTCCACTGGATCCACTGCAGGTGCTTCTTCCACCATCGGCAACGGTAGGCGCGACAATCCATCAGCATTCCCATGCTGTTTAGTTCCTTTGTACTTGATGTCATATTGGTGTGCCCCTAGGAAAAGGGACCACCTCTGTAGCCGTTGTGCTGTCATTATCGGGACGCCCTTCTGAGGGTTGAAAATGGAGACAAGAGGTTGATGATCAGTTAGTAGAGTAAATTTCTGACCGTGCAGGTAGTGATTGAACTTCTTCACCCCCACACCAGGCTGAGGGCCTCTCTGTCAATCTGGGCGTAGTTACGCTCGGCTGAAGTTAACGAGCGTGACGCAAAAGCTATCGGCCTCTCTGAACCATCAAGGAATTTATGTGACAGTACCGCTCCAATGCCGTAGGGAGACGCATCACACGCCAGTCTTATCGGTAGTGATGGGTTGTAGTGAGCCAATACTTCTCTTGAAGTGATTAGGTCTTTACTCTTCTGAAAGGCCCGCTTACATTCATCGCTCCATTTCCATGCTACTCCAGTTTGTAGTAGGGCGTTCAGTGGGTGCAGAATTGTGGACAAATTCGGCAAAAACTTATGGTAGTAATTCACCAATCCGAGGAATGACCTCAGTTGCGACACATTTTCAGGCGCTGGAGCCTTAACTACCGCTTCAATTTTGTCAGGGGACTTATGTAACCCCTCTTCATCAATCACGTGGCCACAATACGATATCTGTTTCTTAAAAAACTCGCACTTGGGGCGATTGGCTCGTAGCCCATGTTCTCTTAGTCTAGTGAACACCTGCTCTAGGTTGGCAAGGTGTTCACTGTCATCTTCACCTGTCACTAGGATGTCGTCCAAGTAACACTGAGTCCCCGGAATCCCTTGCAGGACTTGTTCCATCGCTCTTTGCCATATCGCCGGAGCTGATGCTACTCCGAATACCAGTCGATTATACTGGTAAAGACCTTTGTGAGTGTTTATCATGAGATACTTCCTAGAGGATTCTTCAACCTCCATCTGCAAATATGCTTGTGCTAGGTCAATTTTTGTAAAACGCTTCCCTCCAGATAGTGAGGCGAAAATATCTTCTATCCTCGGGAGAGGATATTGTACTGTGTGAAGGACTGGGTTCACCGTCACCTTGAAGTCCCCACAGATACGAACCTTCCTTGGCTCCTCAGACTTATTGTTTAACGTTTTCTTCATGACGGGAACGATGGGTGTCACCCACTCACTCCAGTCTACCTTAGATAACATGCCTGCATTCTCCAGATTCTCCAGCTCTGCCTCGACGGCTGGGCGAATTGCATATGGTACTGGTCTTGCTTTGAAAAACTTGGGAATTGCATTCTCTTCTATTTTTATCGAGGCGGTTACGCCTTTAAGAGTTCCCAGTTCTTGTTGAAATACCTCTTTGGCGTTAGCTAAGATTTTTGACAATCGTCCAGGTGTGACTTCGTCATCCTTTTTACCAGCCACCGTCAGTGCCTGAATGGAGTGCCAGTCTAAACTTATCTTTCTGATCCATTCACGTCCCAATAACGGTGGTCCACCATCTTGCAGTATGTACAGATACAATTTCTGTATTTCCTTGCCGTTGTATTCGACAGGCACCCTTATTTTCCCTCTGGGGTATACTTTTTGCCCCGTATACGTCTTCAAGACAATGGATGTCTCTTTCAAAGGTATGTGTGAGAATAGCCGCTCGTAGTCTCGTCGATTCATGACGGTCAGGGCTGATCCTGTATCCAATTCCATTTTGACTTGGGACCCTGCTATCGTGAGGGTGACCCAAATGGTTCGGTGATCCTCTTTTGTGATTATGTTGTGAAGTTTGAGACAGCTTAGTCTCTTGTTCCCGGATTCACTATCGCTCATCTGGTCTTCGGAACTACTGTCCGTCATCTTTTGTACTTTCCTGTACTGTTCCTTAGTAGCCTTTTTGTTGTCGTTAGTCTTCTTCCCAGACCTGCAAACTCGTGCAATGTGTCCCATCTTTCCGCATTGCCTGCATATTTTGTCCTTGGACCAGCAGTCCTTCTGGTCATGGGTTGTTCTGCCGCAGTGATAACATTTTTCAAATCCCCGTGTCATTTCGTGGGTGCCGTATTCCTGTGGCTTTTGCTGTATTTCTGCAGCTCCCCTTGCTGCTGCTTCGTACGATACTGCCACGCTGAAAGCCTTATCTAGCGTCAGCTCTTTCTCTGAGAGTAACCTCTTCTGGGTTCCTTCACTCAGGAGTCCACAGACAAATTTGTCCCGTAGGGTATCTGCCAGTCCTGCTCCGAACTGGCAGTGCTTTGATAGCTTGCGTAGTTCCGTAAGGTAATCAGCATGGCTCTCATCTTTATGCTGATATCTCCTGTGGAATTTAAATCTTTCTGCTATCAGCAGCGGTGTAGGATTTAGGTGTTCCTGTAGGATATCAACAATTTCGTTAAAACTCTTCGCCATCGGTTTGGCTTGAGTAATCAGGTTCCGCAATAGGCCGTACATTCTTGCGCCCATTAAGTTTAGTAGTACCGATGCCTTTTTCTCATCGGCTACTTCGTTTGCCTCGCAATATACCTCGACTCTTTCCACATACGTGGTCCAGTCTTCTATTGCATTATCGAAGGCAGTGATATTGCCAGTCTTCGGCATCTTGGAAATCTAAGATGGCGCCTCCCGCGCTTTGCCTTCTTCCCCGATTTAACAAAATGGTGCCTCCCGCGCTTTCCGTCTTCCCCGCTGCTGCTAGCGCTGTTGCTGGCGTTTTATGCCTTGATGGCGACGCCCTATGGTCTTCACGCACTTCCCCCCGCGCTGCTGCTAACGCCTCTCTCCGCGGTTCCCGTGGCAAACTGCAGCTCCTCGCGGCTTTCTGCGCTTCTAATTTCTTTTATTTCCCCGTCGTCGGAGCAACCCTGTGGGACACTTCCTCCCTCTTCTCGGGTCTGTACGCTGCCCGGCTTCATAGCACCGGCCGCGCCCTGTGTGCTCCACCCTCTCTCTCTCTCTCCTCTTCCCGACAACGCTGCTCGGCCCCGTTGAAAAGCCACCCGATTGAGCTCTAGCCCGCCGCAGCCCAGGAAGGATCAGTGTACTACCTGCCACCAGCCCGATTAGCTGGAACACCATCGACAGGATAACCAAGCCCCGCTCTCGACAGCCTCTCCTGCAAATCTTCAACTCCGATGAATCAGAGGCGGTTGCCCACGGTCGACGCCCGTTTCTTCTGTTTGTTTTTTTGTTTTTTTTCCTTTCTTCCTTCTGGCCTCGACCTCTGACAACTTCGCTTCAGGGATGGATCCCCATGAGGTGGTGCAGACTCTAGTTAAGTTCGGATCTGCTCGTCGCCAGTATTCTGTCCGTGTGTAATTGAGACACGGACTGCAGGAGTTGGTTATAACAGGTCTTTACTGAGTGGAGACAAACTGGAACTACTATGCAAAAGTTACTACACAGGCTTATATACAGGGGTGGTCACTACCGGTACTGCAGTATACAGGGGCTGCAGAATATAGTTCCCTCTGCAAAGTACATACACTACAGGGGAGACCAGAACAAGGGCCGTAAATATAAGATAGTCGCTAATAAATCCAATAGGGAATTCAGGAGAAACTTCTTTACCCAGAGAGTGGTGAGAATGTGGAACTCGCGACCACAGGGAGTGGTTGAGGCGAATATCATAGATACCTTTAAGGGAAGGCTAGATAAACACATGAGGGAGAAAGGGATAGCAAGATATGTTGATGGGGTGAAATGAAGAAGGGTTACGGTATGATATCAATATATAACAAATAAGGAAGGAAGGGTGGAAGAAGGTTCGAAGGAAGAAGGGAGGGAGGGACGAAGAAGGAGGGAAGGATGAAAGGAAGGAAGGAAGGAGGGAAGAAGAAGAGAGGAGGAAGGAAGGAAGGAAAGAAAGACTTGCATTTATATAGTGCCTTTCATGACCTCAGGACTTCCCAAAGCACTTTACAGCCAATGAAGTACTTTTTGAAGTGCAGTTACTGTTGTAATGTAGGAAACACGACAGCCAATTTGTGCACAGCAAGGTCCCACACACAGCAATGTGATAATGACCTGATAATCTGTTTAGTTAGCGATGATGGTTGAGGGGATAAATATTGGGCCCAGGACACCGGGGAGAACTTCCCCTGTTCGTCTTCGCAATAGTGGCCGTGTGATCTTTCGCGCCCAACCCGAGAGGGGAGAAGTGGGGGGGGCCCTTGGTTTGACATCTCATCCGGAAGACGGAGCAACCATAAGGGCGGAAGGAGGAGGGCAACGTTTGCCGTCGCGTCACCACCTCACTGCTTCCTCTCGGCCCTTCCTCTGAGCTCCAGGCCCCAGCGCCAGATTCCACCCCCCCCTTTCACCAATCCAGGTTGCAGTCGCTTCTCTTCCCCTTCACATTCACGAACTCCCGACGAAAAAAAACCCCAACAGTAATAATGCAAAGCCTAAGTGGCAGATTTGCGTGCTTGGAATTCAGGGCCAAGATAATGCTCGAGCGCTGAGTGGGTTAATTCCAAGGCGTCCATCAATCCCAGATTAGACCTGACGAGACTGTTCCAGCAACACAAGGCATCCCCGGGGGTGATGGGGGGAATCAATAGGAAGCCCATCTATGCTTGCCGAGATTGCATTTGTAATGGCCGCTGATTCATCAGTATTCACGGCCGAGCTGAAGCTGATTGGAATTGAATCGTTCGAATTGAGCCTCGCGCTCATAAATCTGGGCATCAACTCTCCCGGGATGTGCAGTAAAAAGTGAATAACACACAGCCTGATTATTCCGGGCGCTGACTGAAGCCCGTCAGCAGGTTTCCCTCAGGCTATGAACAGCTTTGACGGGCCTCGCCACCCTCCCTATCTCTGTAACCCCCCTCCAGCCCTGCAGCCTGCCGAGATCAGGACAGGTAGATAAGGTAGTTAAGAAGGCATATGGGATACTTGCCTTCATTAGCCGAGGCATAGAATATAAGAGCAGGGAGGTTATGATGGAGCTGTACAAAACGCTAGTTAGGCCACAGCTGGAGTACTGTGTGCAGTTCTGGTCGCCACGCTATAGGAAGGATGTGATTGCATTGGAGAGGGTGCAGAGGAGATTCACCAGGATGTTACCTGGGCTGGAGTGTTTCAGCTATGAAGAGAGACTGGACAGGCTGGGGTTGTTTTCCTTAGAGCAGAGAAGGCTGAGGGGAGACCTGATTGAGGTGTACAACATTATGAGTGGCATAGATAGGGTAGATAGAAAGGAACTTTTCCCCTTAGTAGAGGGGTCAATAACCAGGGGGCATAGTTTCAAGATAAGGGGCAGGAGGTTTAGAGGGGATTTGAGGGAAAAACCTTTTCACCCAGAGGGTGGTTGGAATCTGGAACTCACTGCCTGAAAGGGTGGTAGAGGCAGGAACCCTCACAACATTCAAGAAGCATTTAGATGAGCACTTGAAACGCCATAGCATACAAGGCTACGGACCAAGTGCTGGAAAATGGGATTAGAATAGACAAGGCTTGATGGCCGGCATGGACACGATGGGCCGAAGGGCCTCTTTCCGTGCTGTAAAACTCTAGACTATGACTCTATCTCTGCGCTCCTCCAATTCTGGCCTCTTGCGCATCCCCGATCTAACTCGCTCCGCCATTGTCGGTCGTGCCTCCAGCTGCCTGGGGCCCTAAGCTCTGGAATTCCCTCCCCAAATCTTTCCTCCTCTCCACCTCTCTCTCCTCCTTTAAGACGCTTCTTAAAACCTACCTCTTTGACCAAGGTCACCTGTCCTAATATCTCCTTATATGGCTCGGTGTCAAATTTTGTTTAAGAAAACCCCTGTGAAGCACTGTGGGACATTTTACCGCATTAAAGGCGCTATATAAATGCAATGTATTGTTTTTGTAAGCACATAGAATAAGGAACAGGAGGAGGCCATTCAGCCCCTCGAGCCTGTTCCACCATTCAATGAGACCATGGCTGATCTGCATCTTCACTCCATCTACCCACCTTGGCTCCATATCCCTTAATAACTTTACCCAACAAAAATCTATCAATCGCAGTTTTAACATTTTCAATTGCCCCCACCCCGCGCCTCAACAGCTTTTTGGGGGGGAGAGTTCCAGAATTTCCACTACCTTTTATGTGACAAAGTGCTTCCTGACATCACCCCTGAACGGCCTAGCTCTAATTTGAAGGTTATGCCCCCTGTTGTTCTGGACTCCTCCCCCCGCCCCCCCCACCAGAGGAAGTCGTTTCTCACTATCTACACTATCAAACTCTTGGGCAAGAGTCATATAAGGGCAGATAAACCGCAGAATCAGAGCAGATAAACAGATTTCCTGAAATGTCAATATATCAACTTAGTGAGGTCGAGGTTTAGCACTGCTGCGATGCTGCCTTTCATGGTTAAGCAGCCTACTGGCAGTGACTGTCTGGCTTGAGACTTGAAGAATGGGCACTTCAGCGATAATTGGAAGAGCCAGTGTGATCAGATAAGGAGGGAACAGTGGAGGGAAAAGTGTCAGCCGTGGCTCAGTGGGTACCGCTCTCATCGTGGGCACTTAAATTAGAAGGTTGTGGGTTGAAGTCCCACTCCAGAGACTTGAGCACAAAATCTGGGCTGACACTCCCAGTGCCAGTACTGAGGCAGCCTCCGCTGCACTGTCGGAGGTGCCGTCTTTCGGATGAGACCTTAGACCGAAGACCCCGTCTGCCCTCTCAGGTAAGAGATTCCATGGCCGCTATTTTGTAGAAGTGCGGGGGGTGGGGGGCGGAGTTCAACCCAGTGTCCTGGGCCAATATTTATCCCTCAATCAAACACCACGAAAACAGATTATCCGGTCGTTATCACATCGCTGCTTGTGGGATCTTGCTGTGCACAAATTGGTGACAGCGGTTTCCCGCATTACAACAGTGACTGCACTTCAGAAGCATTTTGCATGGGACACAATGAGTTCGTGAAAGGCGCTGTACAAAATCCAAGCTCTTTCTTTCCCCAGTCTAATCGCTGTGGCGGACCTGGGTTGTGGGTGGAAATTCAGATGTAGCCGGGCCTCAGTAATACGTGGTTCCATAATAAATGTCACCGTCGATGTACACAGTGCCTTGCGATTAATGTGTGCGGTGAAATTTCACCTGTCGCAAACCTCAGCGCAGCTCTGTCATCGTCAGATCCTCGGTCCTGACCGCGTCGAGCGAGAGGATTGTGGTCAGGTCCTATTCCTAGAGGTGGCCGCAAGAATCTCTGCTGAGCTCGAAGATCGCCTCAATTTGGATTTCAGTGAGTCTCTGGGAGTGTCTAAAGAACCTTTCCTGTATTGATTCAAACGCTGAAAGTCTTCAGACTGATGGATGGGCTCTGCAAATTATCTCAGACTGGAGAAGCTGGGCTTGTTCTCCTTTGACGCAGAGAAGGTTAAGGGGGAGCCTGAATGGAGGCATTCAAAATCACAAAGGGTTTCGATAGAGTGGATAGGAAGAATCTGTTGGCAGTGGCAGGAGGGTCAGTAACCGGAGGACACAGATTTATGGTAACGGGCAAAAGAACCTGAGGCGAGATGAGGAGAAATGTTTTTTATGCAGCGAGTTGTTGTGATCTGGAATGTGCTGCCTGAAAGGGCAGTGGAAGCAGATTCAATAGTGACTTTCAAAAGGGAGTTGGATAAATACTTGAAAAGGAAAAAAAATTGTAAGGCTATGGGGAGAGAGCAGGGGAGGGGAGTGGAACTATTCGGACAGCTCTTTCAAAGAGCCAGCACAGGCACGATGGGCCGAATGGCCTCCTTCTGTGCTGTATCATTCCATGATTCTACGTAAGTGGTGCTTAGTCAGGAGTCCATCAGCTTCAGGATCCCATTCCCCATTAAATCCCTCACATTTTGTCGGTGTCAGCTGTGGCTCCGTTGGTAGCACACTTGCCTCTGAGTTAGAAGGTTTTGGCTTCAAATCCCACTCCAAGGACTTGAGCATATAAAACTAGGCTGACACTCCTGTGGAGTGCTGCATGGTTGGAGGTGCTGTCTTTCAGATGAGATGTTAAGCCGCAGCCCCGTCTGGACTTAAAAGATCCCAGGGCACTATTTCAAAGAAGAGCAGGGGAGTTATCCCTAGTGTCCTGGCCAACATTTATCCCTCAAAAAACAGATTATCTGGTCATTATCACATTGCTGTTTGTGGGAGCTTGCTGTGCGCAAATTGGCTGCCACGTTTCCTACATTACAACAGTGACTCCGCTTCAAAAGTACTTCATTGGCTGTAAAGAGCTTTGCGACGTCTGGTGGTTGTGAAATTCGCTATATAAATGCAAGTCTTTAAGTCTTTTTAACGGTGGGTAAAATCACGGGGTTGTAAAAGTCGGCATTTTGTCCATTTCCCAAGGGGCGGGTTAGGTTAAAATTGCGCTCCCCCCCCCCCCACCCAACCCCGCCCCTCGCAATCAAAGGGGAAGGGAGATACCTCCCACAGAGAGGGCTGCTGTTCTTCAGACCGCCTCTGCCCATCGAGGTGGAGGCGGAGATCTGAAGAGCTCCTCCGGGGGGGGCAAACCCGACCGCAGGGGCTGCCGGAGTTTCCTGGAGAAGTCGCGGAGACTCCCAGGAAATTCCCGGCCTGCGTCCAGGTTCGTGCTGCGGCCGCTGGCCCGGCTTTGACGCCAGTCGCAGGGCTCACGACCTCGGGACATCCCAACGTTGCTTTACGGCCGACAGAGTCCTTTTTTCTCTTTGACCTCGGAATATAGGGAACCGCGGCAGCCAGCGTACGCACAGCAAGATCCCACCAAAAAAAAAAGCAATTGTTCTGTCGTTTTAGCCACCGAGGAGAGGCAAGTTCAGGGGTCGTAGGAAGATAGGAACAGGAGGAGGCCACTCAGCCCCCTCGAGCCTGTTCCGCCATTCTACCAGGTCACAGCCGAGCTGTATCTCAACTCCATCGACTCGCCTGGGTTCCATAACCCTTAATAACCTTGCCTAATAAAAATCTATCAGTCTTAGAAATTTTCAATTGATTCCCCCCCCTCCCCCAGCCTCAGCAGCTTTTTAGGGGGAGAGAGTTCCCGATTTCCACTACCCTGTGCGTGCAGAATTGCTTCCTGACATCACGGCCTCGCTTTAATTTGAAGGTTATGTCTCCAGGACACTCGAGAGGAAATTCTGCCCACAGCAATCAAGTGAAATATACGGTATTGACTTTCCGATACTGTTTTAACTTTGACTTTTAATAAAACCTGATCCGAAGCCTAAGCTGCATGCCCTGACAGAATTTTAAAAAAATTCATTCTCAGGATGTGGGCGTCGCTGGCACGGCCGGCATTTATTGCCCATCCCTAATTGCCCTTGAGAAGGTGGTGGTGAGCCGCCTTCTTGAACCGTGTGGTGAAGGCGCTCCCACAGTGCTGTTAGGGAGGGAGTTCCAGGATTTTGACCCAGTGTCGATGAAGGAACGGCCGATATACTTCTAAGTCGGGATGGTGTGTGCGACTTGGAGGTGGGGGTGTTCCCATGCGCCTGCTCTCCTTGTCCTTCTAGGCGGTGGAGGTCGTGGGTTTATGCTTATCCTCCAGCTATCGGAAGGGGAGGGGAATGTGAAAGGGCTTGTGTGTCAATTGGGCTGAGATGCACATAGTAAGAAGGTTCTGCTACTCGCTGGGCAATGCTACATTATCAGGTATTGAGTCTATAAAGTCACAGGTTGGTTTTTGGGGACCACGCGCTCACTTATATAGTCCGTCCCTCAAATAGAGCATGAGCTCTCCAGTTACCCAAGACACCAATCTTCATCTATTGCTTTTAATGAGTGATAGTTGGCAGGCTATTTTACCATGGAGGCATCACATCGCGGTCTGATTTGGTCTTCGGCAGGTGCCCATACATGCCAACAGGGGGCCACTTGACAATGATCAGGGGTGATGATGGTGGCTGATCTCTACCCCCCTGTCCGCAGAGGGCAGCTCTATCACTCCAACTACTGCTTAGGCTGCGGTAATGTCACTCAGCAGACCCTGATTAAAGCTGGGGTCTTCCTTGGGCATTGTTGCAGCTGAGGTGCGCTATCACAACAGCAGACAAGGGAAAGGAAGGGAGAGAGGGGTAGAGCGGAGGGAGAGTGGAGGAAGGGGAGAGCGGGAGGGGAGGGGAGAGAGGGAGGGGAGGGGAGAGAGAGGGAAGGGATGGGGAGAGAGGGAGGGGATGGGGAGAGAGGGAGGGGATGGGGGAGAGAGGGAGGGGAGGGGGGAGAGAGGGAGGGGAGGGGGGAGAGAGGGAGGGGAGAGAGGGAGAGAGGGAGGGGAGAGAGGGAGGTGAGGGAGAGAGAGGAAGGGGAAGAGGGAGGGGAGGGGAGAGAGGGAGGTGAGGGGGGAGAGAGGAAGGGGAAAGAGGGAGGGGAGGGGAGGGGGGAGGGGAGAGAGGGAGGGAAGGGGAGAGAGGGAGGGGAGCGAGGGGAGGGAGGGGAGGGGAGAGAGGGAGGGGAGGGGAGAGAGAGGTAGAGCGGAGGGAGAGCGGAGGAAGGGGAGAGCAGGAGGGGAGGGGAGAGCGGGAGGGGAGGGGAGAGAGGGAGGGGTGAGAGGGAGGGAGAGAGGAGAGCAGGAGAGAGGAAAGAGAGATTAAAGAGCAGGGGAGAGGGAGAAAAGAAAGAAAGACTTACATTTATATGACGCCTTTCACGACCACCAGACATCTCAAAGCGCTTTATAGTCAATGAAGGGAAAATGGAAGGAGGGGAGTGGAAGAGGGGGTGAGGTGAGGAGGGAGAGAGGGGAAGAGTGGGATGAGAGGGGGGGCGGGGAGTGAGTGGGGTGAGGCAGGGAGCGGAGGGTGAGGGGGGTGAGGCAGGGAGCGGAGGGTGAGTGGGGTGAGGCACGGAGCGGAGGGTGACGGGGGTGAGGCAGGGAGCGGAGGGTGAGGGGGTGAGGGGGGTGAGGCACGGAGCGGAGGGTGATGGGGGTGAGGCAGGGAACGGAGGGTGAGGGGGTGAGGGGGGTGAGGCAGGGAGCAGCGGGTGAGTGGGGTGAGGCAGGAAGCGGAGGGTGATGGGGGTGAGGCAGGGAGTGGAGGATGAGGGGGTGAGGCAGGGAGCGGAGGGTGATGGGGGTGAGGCAGGGAGTGGAGGATGAGGGGGTGAGGCAGGGAGCGGAGGGTGAGGGGGTGAGGGGGGTGAGGCAGGGAGTGGAGGGTGATGGGGGTGAGGCAGGGAGTGGAGGATGAGGGGGTGAGGCAGGGAGCGGAGGGTGAGGGGGTGAGGGGGGTGAGGCAGGGAGTGGAAGGTGAGTGGGGTGAGGCAGGGAGCGGGGGGTGAGGGGGGTGAGGCAGGGAGCGGGGGGTGAGGGGGGTGAGGCAGGGAGCGGAGGGTGAGGGGGTGAGGCAGGGAGCGGAGGGTGAGGAGGGTGAGGCAGGGAGCGGAGGGTGAGGGGGGTGAGGCAGGGAGCGGAGGGTGAGTGGGGTGAGGCAGGGAGCGGAGGGTGAGGGGGTGAGGCAGGGAGCGGAGGGTGAGGGGGTGAGGCAGGGAGCGGAGGGTGAGGGGGGTGAGGCAGGGAGCGGAGGGTGAGGGGGTGAGGCAGGGAGCGGAGGGTGAGGGGGGTGAGGCAGGGAGCGTGGGGTGAGGTGAAGGGGGAAGAGGCGCCTGGTGAAATAGGGGCCAGAGTCACCTGAGAACAGAAACCTGGAGAGACCCTGGGCAGTGTCAGCACATTCAGGAGAAGGGGAAGAGAGAAAGTGAGCAAGGAGGAGTGTAGACACCAGATTCAAGCTGTAATAAATTGCCTGCTGGAAGGGAAGCTCATGACACCGGCAGTAATCCCTGCTGCCTCCCCACACCTCGATTCAGAAGCCATTTCAAATGTCGTTCTCTGCCGACCCGCGTCGACAATACCGCTTAGCAAGGCAAAGCTTGAGTGCAATGAGGGCAGTGTCGCCATGGCAACTGGCACTTTGATCTCTGAAGTTCTTTCTCTGCTGAATTGACAGCAATTGTTTGCTGCGGCTTCCTGGATCAGTGGGATCGATCGGCATCAGGTCCTCGGGGTGCTGCAAACTCCCAGGTGCTAACATCGGAAGAACAGCACTCTCTGAATGGCCGGGCCCCCTGGTGCTGCTCTCTCCACGCGCTGCGTGCCCTCTGCGGGCCCCGATCAATAGTCTGGCTCAGACAGCGATAGCGAATTAAAGTTTAATGGAAGAGAAGATGGCGGAGGCACAGTTGCTTACATCGCTGTTAACCCCTGAACGAGGCGATTCAGGCTGCGACTTAGCTCCGCTGGTGGCCACTTGAGTCAGGAGCGAGTGGGATCAATCCGTACTCCGAAACTAGAGAGTGTGATGAGGAATGAAAGAAAGAATGAAGAAACAAAAGCGAGAGAGAAAGAGAGAGAGAAAGAAAGAGACAGAGAGAGAGAGAGAGAGAGAAAGACAGAGAGAGAGACAGAGAGAGAGAAAGAAAGAGAAAGAAAGAAAGAGAGGGAAAAAGAAAGAGAGAGGGATAAAGAGAGAGAGAGAGAAAGAGGGAGGGAAAGACAGAAAGAGAGAAAGAGAGAGAGAAAGAAGGAAAGAAAGAAAGAGAGAAAGAATGAAAGAAAGAAAGGGGAGAGGGCAGGGGGAGTGGGACTATCTGAAGGACTTTGCATGAGCTCGACGGGCTGAATGGCCTCCTTCTGTGCTGTAACCATTCTATGATTCTATTCGATGAGGAACTTGCACCGTTCACGTTCTCAGGGCGTCCCCAAGCATCACACAGCCAACAAAGTGCATTTTGAAGAGTAGTGACTGTTGTATTGTAGGAAAGGCGGCGGCCAATTTGCACTCATTTGACCACCTACTGACCTAGAAATTCGTCTCAAGAGGCGGCGGTACCAGATCGGCTGCCCGTTATACGCCACGCCCGATATTCACTTCCGCTGCGGTCAATGAAACTGAATATCAGGTGCTGTGTATAACGGGCTGCCAGTCCGATACCGCCCGAGATGAATTTCTAGCCCGAAGTGTTTGAGTTAGAGCGGGGGTAATTTCCCTTGCTCTCCTGCTAAATACTGGCCGTGGGATCTTGTTCATCCACCAGAGAGGGCAGGCGGGGCCTCGGTTTAACGTCTCATCAAAATAGACGGCACCCCCGACAGTGCAGTGCTCCCTCTAGCGCTGCCCCGGCAGCAGTCAGCCTAGATTTTGTGCTCAAGAGACTGGAGCGGGGACTCTGAACCCACTGAGCCCACAGCTGATACGGTGCAGGGCTGAGGAAGAGTCACTGTAATGTCAGAGGTGCCGTCCTTCAGGCAGCATTTTAAACTGGGCCCGTCAGCCTGTTCCAATGGTTCACGTTGATATTCAAGATCCCCCCCTCCCCGGCATTATTCAAAAACAATTAGGCAGGCAGTTCAGTGTTTCTCCCCTCAGCAGTGACCTGGCCGTTGGTCTCACTGCTGTCTGTGGGATGGTTGTGCAAACTAGCCGTTGCATTTGTCCCGACCAGTCGGCTCTGCACTTCAAAGCAGTCCGTTATTTATTTATGAAGCATTTTGAGATATAAAGAAAGAACTTGCACTTATACAGCACCTATCACGGCGTTCCTAAGCACTTTACAGCCAATGAAGTCACTGCTGTAATGTCGTGAAACGCGGCAGCCAATTTGGGCACAGCAAGCTCCCACAAGCAGCAATGTGATAATGACCAGGTAATCTGTTTTTTAGGTGTTGGTTGAAGGATAAATATTGGACAAGAAACCAGGAAGAACTCCCCTGCTCTTCTTCGAAATAGTGCAATGGGATCTTTTACGTCCACCTGAGAGAGCAGACAGGACCTCGGTTTAATGCCTCATCTGGAAGACGGCACTTCCGACAGTGCAGCACTCCCTCAGCACTGCACTGGAGTGCCGGCCTAGCTTTATGTGCTCAAGTCCCTGGAGTAGGTATTTGAACCCACAACCTTCATAACTCAGTAGGCAAGTGTGCTCCCCACTGAGCCACAACTAATACTATAAGGAAAGGTTAAGCAGGTTGGGCCTATACTCATTGGAGTTTAGAAGAATGAGAGATGGTCTTATTGAAACGTATAAGATTCTGAGTTGGCGAGACAGGGTAGACGCTCAGAGGATATTTCCCCTCTTGGGGGAATCTAGGACATAGTTTCAGGATACAGGGTCCTATCAGCAAAACCTTCTATTCCTTTCCCCCTCATATGCTTGTCTAGCCTCCCCTTAAATACATCTATACTGTTCGCCTCAACCACTCCCTGTGGTAGCAAGTTCCACAATCTCACCACTCTCTGGGTAAAGAAGTTTCTCCTGAATTCCCAAATGGATCTATTGGTGACTATCTTGTATTTATGGCCCCTCATTCTGGTCTCCCCCTCTACGTCTACCCTGTCGAGCCCCTTTCATAATTTTAAAAGACCTCTATCAGGTTACCCCTCAGCCTTCTCTTCTCTCGAGGTTATCCCCATCTTTCCTGATAGGTACCACCCCTCAGTTCTGTCATCATGCTTGTAAATCTATGTTTTTGCACCTTCTCCAGTGCTTCTAGATCCTTTTCATAACACACCAAAGCAAGAGGCAAGCGACGGGCTGGAGAATATATTGTGAGTTCCTTTTTCACAAGGCAGGAGTGGTTTTTAAAACATTAGTTCGACCCCAGCTGGAGCATTGTGTCCAATTCTGGGCACCATGCTTCAGGAAGGACGTGAAGGCTTTGGAGAGGGTGCAGAAGAGATTTACTAGAATGGGTCCAGGGATGAGGGATTACAGTTACAGTGGATAGACTGGAGAAGCTGGGGATGTTCTCCTTAGAGCAGAGAAGGCCAAGAGGAGATTTGATAGAGGTGTTCCAAATCATGAAGGGTTTAGATCGAGTAAATAAAGAGAAACTGTTCCCAATGGCTGAATGGTCGGTAACGAGAGGACTCAAAAACCAGAGGCGTCTTGAGGAAAAACTTTTTTACACAACGAGTGGTTAAGATTTGGAATGCGCTGCCTGATCAGGTGGTGGATACAGAAAGAAAGACTTGCATTTATACAGCACCTTTCACAACCACCAGATATCTCAAAGTGCTTTTTACAGTCAATGAAGTACTGTCACTGTTGTAATGTGGGAAACATGGCAGCCAATTTGCACTCAGCAAGCTCCCACAACCAGCAATGTGATAATGACCAGGTAATCTGTTTTTGCTATATTGGTTGAGGGATAAATATTGGCCCAGAATACTGGGGACAACTCCCCTGCTCTTTTTTGAAGTAGTACTATGAGATCTTCTACATCCACCTGAGAAAGTAGACAAGGCCTCAGACTAACATCTCATAACCGTGTAGCACTCTAACACTGCAGTGGCTCCCTCAGCACTGCACTGGAGTGGAGTGTCAGCCTAGCTTTATGTGCTCAAGTTCCATTGGAGTGGGACTTGAACCCTCAACCTTCTGATTCAGAAGCAAGTGTGCGATCCACTGAGCCACATCTGACACTGTGGTGGATAGAGATTCAATAGTAACCTTAAAAAGGGAATTGGATAACTACTTGGCAAAGTAAAACTTGCGAGAATATGGGGAAAGAGCAGGACTAACTGGATTGCTCTTCGAAAGAGCGGGCACAGACTCGATGGGCCGAATGGCCTCCTTCTGTGCTGTACTATCCGATAATTCTATGACTGACACACCGCTCCATCTGGCACAGAGAGAGTGATGAGCATTCGGAGTTCATTACTGCGCGAGGGCCTTTGGGATTTGCAGTGCATGTTCACCGCACACAGAGCAGAACACACGAGTGCTGAAAATGGCCATTCATTACCAGGGAAGGTAATCACTGGGCTTTGCCTTTTCGCCTGCAGCTAATGAACCCAGTATTTAATAATAATAGACTGACCCCAGTGCCAGATGGTCAGCGCACACACTGGAGTGCCCGGGTTGCCGGTAGCTCGACAGCTCTGAGGGGAGTTGGTTGAACAACTGATTGCTCCTGATTATGCAAAGCCCAGCAAATGCACTCCCGTAGATTTTTTCCCCCCTTTAAATCTTTAGCATCTACTTTCTTTTCTCCACCCATCCCCTCCCCCAGTTTAGCTTCATTCTTGTTTTCAAACCTCACCATGGCCGCCGCCCCCCCCCCCCCGCGCCCCCTCCCTATCTCTGTAACCACCTCCAGTCCTACAGCCCTCCAAAATCTGCCCTCCTCCAATTCTGGCCCCTTACGCATCCCCGATTTCCATCGTTCCACCATTGGCGGCCGTGCCATCAGCCGCCTAGGCCCTAAGCTCTGGGATTCCTTCCCTAAACCCCTCCGCCTCTCTACCGCTCTCTCGCCTCCTTTAAGAAGCTCCTTAAAACCTACCTCTTTGACCAAACTTTCGGTCGCCTGTCCTATCACCTCCCTATGTGGCTCTGTGTCAAATGTTACCCGATAATCGCTCCTGTGAAGCGCCTTGGGATGTTTTACTATATTGATTGCGCTATATAAATGCAAGTTGTTGTTGTTGCAGTTGTCCTGAATACTCCTTTTATATTAACGTGTAGTTGCACAGGCCCCGTCCTCCCACAGATATCTCGCGCGGGTGGGCGTCCTTCACGTGCCAGCTCAGGCTGCGAGGCTGAGGGCTTGTCTGCTCCTCAGTCGTGGGCTCAGTGGATAGACATACTCTCGCCTCTGAGTCAGAAAGTTGTGGGTTCACAGTCCCCACTCCAGACACTTGAGCACAAAATCTAGGCTGACACTCCCAGTGGCAGTGCAGAGGGAGCGCTGCACTCTCGGAGGTGCCGTCTTTCGGATGAGCCGCTAAAACCGAGGCTCCCGTCTGTCCTTTCAGGTGGACGTAAAAGATCCCGCGGTACTATTTTGAAGAAGAGCAAAGGAGTTCTACCCAATATTTATTCCTCAACCAACATCGCTAAAAAAAAAACCAGATCATCTGGTCATTATCACATTGTTGTTTGCGGGAGCTTGCTGTGCGCAAATTGGCTGCTGCGTTTCCCACATTGCAACAGTGACTACACTTCAAAAGTATTTCATTGGCTGTAAAGCGCTTTGGGACATCCTGAGGTCGTGAAAGGCGCTGTATAACTGCAAAAACTTTCTTTCTTTACACCGCCCAGATTGATCGTGCACTTGACAGTGGGTTTTGTGTGGTGTGGTGTTGGGTGGTATGGTTTGTGGTGTGGGGGTTTGGGGGTGTGGTGGTGGAGGGGGTGGGGTGAGGTGTGGGGTGGGGGTTTGGGGGTGTGGTGGTGGAGGGGGTGGGGTGGGCGATAAGCGTTGTGTGGGGGGGGGTTGGATTTTGTTTGGCGGGGTGGGGGTAGTGTGCTGGGGTGGGGGTGGCGTAGGGTGAGGTTGGGGGGTGGGGAGCGTGACGGTGATACGGCGGGCAAACTGCGGGCACAGCCACACGCCACGGCGTGCTGCCCACGAGGTCCTGCCAGAGTCACGACATCTTTGTTTGGGTAGACCTAAATCTTGCCGTCCTGGGTGGTGGAGGGGTAGCTTCACATAAAATCATAAGAAATAGGAGCAGGAGTAGGCCACTTGGCCCCTCGAGCCTGCTCCGCCATTCAATAAGATCATGGCTGATCTTGGGCTGATAGCCACTTCCCTGCCCGCTCCCCATAACCCTTCACTCCCTTATTTTGCAAAAATGTGTCTATCTCCACCTTAAATGTATTTAATGGCCCAGTCTCCACAGCTCTCTGGGGCAGAGAATTCCACAGATTTACGACCCTCTGAGAGAAGAAATTCCTCCTCATCTCAGTTCTAAAAGGGCGACCCTTTATTCTGAAACTATGCCGCTGAGTTCTAGATTTCCCCACGAGGGGAAACATCCTCTCTGCATCTACCTTGTCGAGCCCCCTCAGTATCTTATATGTTTCAATAAGATCACCTCTCATTCTTCTAAATTCCAATGAGTGTAGGCCCAGACTGCTCAACCTTTCCTCATAAGTCAACCCCCTCATCTCTGGAATTAACCTAGTGAATCGTCTCTGAACTGCCTCCAATGCAAGTATATCCTTCCTTAAATAAGGAGACCAAAACTGTACGCAGTACTCAAGGTGTGGTCTCACCAATACCCTGTACAGTTGTAGCAGGACTTCCCTGCTTTTATACTCCAACCCCCTTGAAATAAAGGCCAACATTCCATTTGCCTTTTTCCTCACTCCCCTGGTGCCAGCCGGCGCAGTGCCACAGGAGCGACGGCCCCCGAACCGTGATGCGGCGGTGCCCGCCATCCCGCTGCCGGTGCCCGCCGTCCCGCTGCCGGTCTTGAGAAATTCATGGGCGCTGGGTAGCTCCACTAGCGGTGGAGGCTGCCAGCTGGGTTTATTAGCCACAGAGGAGCCAGCTCGCAGATGGGCCCTGCTGCTAACGGCAACATCCACAGCTTGTGTGCATAAATCAGGCCAAACTAATCACTGCTAAAGGGGGGAGCTGGAGGCACCGCGGTTACAAGTTAATAAATTGCTGCTTAAGCACTTAAACTCCATGGTTAGATTCCAATCAGTTCCACGTGCCTGTTACTCTATGTGAAGAATTCAAACTCCCACGACCACCGCCCCCCCCGCCCACCCCCCCCCACCGCCCGCCCAATTAACTTATGTAGAAGTTGTTACAGCACAGGAACAAGCCATTCGGCCCAACTGGTCCGTGCCAGTGTTTATGCTCCACACCAGTCTCCTCCCACTCTATTTCATCTCAGCCTATCAGATTATCCTTCTATCCCTTTCTTGCACACCTCACCCTGTTAATGTGGCAGCAGGGCAGGAGTGGGGCGGCCATGTGGGATTGCCCCGCGTGCGCCCCATGAATGCCTGCGAATGGTTCCACCTCGCTGTATTATCAGCGCCCTTTCCCCATCTCCTCCTCTGTCTCACCCCTCCCACCCGCTGTTCCTCTGCCCTCCCCACTCCTTCCCCGATCCCACTCCCCCTCCCCCGCCTCTTCTGCGCATCCTCGATTTACTTCACCCCACCATTGGTGGCCGTGCCTTCAGCAACCTGGGCCCCAAGCTTTGGAATTCCCCCCCCCCGGTCCCCGTCTCTCTCTCTCCTCCTTGAAGACACTCCTTAAAACCTACCTCTTTTCCCCTTTGCCCAATCTTCCGGTCACCTGTCCTAACATAGGAATGTAGGAACAGGACAAGGCCTTTCAGCCCTTCGAGAGCCTGTTCCGCCATTCATGAGATCTGTGGCTAATCTGTGACCTAACTCCACCCACCCACCTTGGCTCCATATCCCTTCATACCCTTGGCGAGCAAAAATCTATCGCTGTCAGATTTAAAATGATTAATTGAGCTAGCATCTACTGCTTCTCGTGGGAGAGAGTTCCACACTGCTACCACCCTTTGTGTGAAGAAGTGTTTCCTTACTTCTCTCCTGAATGGCCTGACTCTGATTTTAAGGTTACGTCACCTTGTCCTAGACTCCCCACCAGCGGGAAAAGTTTCTCTCTATCTACCCTGTCAATTCCTTTCAAAATCCTAAAAACCTCTTTTTACCTGGCTCGGTGTCAAATTTTTGCCTGATGACGCTCCTTTAAGTGTCAGCCGTGGCTCAGTGGGTAGCACCCTCACTTCTGATGTCAGACTAGTTGTGGGTTCAGAGTCCCGCTCCAAAGACTTGAACACAAAAATCTAGGCTGACATTCCCCAGTGCAGTACTGTGGGATTGATTCACTGTCGGAGGTGCCGCCTTTCAGATGAGACATTAAACCGAGGCACCGTCTGCCCTCACAGGTGAAGGTAAAAGATCCCATGCCACTATTTCAAAGAAGAGCAGGGGAAGTTACCCCGGTGTCCAGGCCAATATTTATCTCTCAAGCAACATCACTAAAAAAATCAGATTATCCGGTCATTGTCACATTGCTGTTTGTGGGATCTTGCTGTGCGCAAATTGGCTGCCGCATTTCCCACATTACAACAGTGACTGCACTTCAAAAAGTGTTTCATTGGCTGCAAAGCATTTTGGGACGTCCTGAGGTGGAGAAAGAAAGACTTACATTTATATAGTGCCTACCGCAAAATGTGATAATGACCAGATAATCCGTTTTTGTTATGTTGTTTGAGGGATAAATATTGGCCAGGACACCGGGGATAACTCCCCGCCCCCCCCCCCCACCCCCACCGCACTTCTTCGAAATAGTGGCCGTGGGATCTTTTACGCCCACCTGAGAGAGCAGACGGGGGCCTCGGTTTCACGTCTCATCCGAAAGTGGGCACCTCCGACAGTGCAGCACTCCCACTGGAAGCGTCAGCCTAGATTTTATGAGCTTCAATTCCCTGGAGTGGGACTTGAACCCACAACCATTCTGGAGCTCAGAGGCGAAGTGTGCTACCCACTCTTCTTCTTCTCTTCTTAGGCAGTCCCTCGGAACCGAGGATGACTTGCTTCCACATTAAAAATGAGTTCTCAGGTGACTGATGAGTCCAATGCGGGACCTACAGTCTCTGTCACAGGTGGGGCAGACGGTGGTTGAAGGGACGGGTGGGTGGGGTGCTTGGGTTGACGTGCGCTCCTTGCGCTGCCTGCGCTTGGCTTCCACTTGCTCCCAGCGAAGAGACTCGAGGTGTTCGGCGCCTTCCCGGATGCTTCTCCTCCACTTTGTCCGGTCTTGGGCCAGGGATTCCCAGCTGTCGCAGGGGATGTTGCACTTTTTCAAGGAGGCTTTGAGGGTGTCCTTGAAGCATTTCCTCTGCCTACCTGGGGCTCTCTTGCCGTGTCGGTGCTCCGAGTAGAGCGCTTGTTTTGGGAGTCTCGTATCGGGCATGCAGACAATGTGACCCATCCATCGGAGCTAATCGAGCATGGTCAAAGCTTCGATGCTGGGGTTGTTGGCCTGAGCGAGAACACTGATGTGGTGGGGGCTACCCAGCCAATGGATTTGCAGGATCTTGCGGAGGCAGCATTGGCGGTACCTCCCCAGTGCATTGAGGTGCCTCGGCTCCGCACCTCAAGTGTCAGCCCATGTTCCCGGGAGGCGGTTCACTTCACTCTAAGCCGCAGGTGGCAGCGATTAAACCCCCAAAAGCTTCTTTTAAGCGGTGTGGGAAATCTGCCAACAAACAGCTGGAGACTCACAGCGCATGAGAAGGTGGGACCAAAGGGGAATCAGGGGAGGGAGGTCAGAGTCTGTGCGATTGCAAGTGAGCTGACAGTCCCTGGTTAACACTGCGAAGAGGGAGATGGTTGTAGTGCTCCATTTTGCAATCGGTCAAGGCAAATTCCTGTCCCTGTAATTAACTCTCACAAGGTGACCACCTCAAGGCATTGCAGCTCCGCCCATGAAACCCTTGTGCACTGGAGGGGGAGTTTTTTTTTCTTTCTCTTTAACCCTCCTCCCCGCAGAATGCAATGTTCTGGGAGCACAACAAAAGCTGCCTTGTCATTGTAGGCCACTTTAGAGCGAGTGGGTTCAATGGAGCTTGTGCTCTTGTTACACTGGAATGCCGTGTGTGACAATACGACTGAGAGGCTGTGCGATCTGGTGTCTTGTGTGCGTGAAGGCGCCTGGAGCGCTGTGGCTCCTATCAAGGCTTTGCTGTATCAGAGAGTGTTGAGAGGCAGTTTCATACAATACATATTTGCTAACGTGTGTCATCTTGAATCTGCTGTACCTCCAGCTCCAAGTATATTGAGTCATTGCCTCCCCATGCTCTGAATTCATCCTCTTCTGCATTAGGAAAAGGAGAGAAAGACTTGCATTTATATAGCACCTGTCACAACCTCAGAGCTTCCCAAAGCATTTCACAGCCAACAAAGTACTTTTTGAAGTCACAGTCATTGCGTCATAATGGCACAGAAGGAGGCCATTCGGCCCATTGAGTCCATGCCGGCTCTCTGTAGAGCAATCCAGTCAGTCTCATTCCCCCGCTCTATCCCCGTAGCCCTGCAAGTTTATTTCCCTCAAGTGTCTATCCAGTGTCCCCTTGAAAACATTGAGTGTCTTCGCTTCCACCACTTCCGTCGGCAGCGAATTCCAGGTCCTCAATCACTCGCTGCGTAAAAAAGTTTTTCTTCACATCCTCCCCTGTATCTCTTGCCCAAAACCTTAAATCTGTGTCCCCTAGTCCTTGTACCATCAACTAGTGGAAACAGCCTTTCCCCATCTAGCCTATCCAAACCCATCATAATCTTGTACACCTCCATCAAATCACCCCTCAACCTCCTTTGCTCTAATGAAAACAAATCCAGCTTCTCCAACCTGTCCTTGGAGCTAAGATCCCCATCCTCGGAACCATTCTGGTAAATCTCCTCTGCACCCTCTCAAGGGCCTTCACCTCCTTCCTAAAGTGTGGTGACCAGAACTGGACACAATACTCCAGTTGTGGCCTAACCAGCGCTTTATAAAGGTTCAGAATAACTTCTCTACTTTTGTACTCAATACCTCTATTTATGAAGCCTAAGATCCCATATGCTTTGTTAACCACTCTCTCAGTATGTCCCGCCATCATGTGATCTATGCACATTAACTCCCAGGTCCCTCTGTCCCTGCACACTCTTTAAAACTGTGCCATTAAGTGTATATTATTGTCACTGTTGTAATGTAGGAAACACGGCAGCCAATTTGCATGCAGCAAGATCCCACAAACAGCCATGAGATAATGACCAGATAATCTGTTTTTTTAGTGATGTTGGTTGAGGGATCAATATTGGCCCAGGACACCGGGGAGAACTTCCCCTGCTCTTCTTCGAAACAGCGGCTGTGGGATCATATACGTCCACCTGAGGGGAGCGGACGGGGGCCTCAGTTTAACGTCCCATCCGAAAGATGGATGACACCTTTACGATGTGTGCATGTGAAACTGGGCACCTCTGTGGGTTCAAACTATTCCTGGTGAAACTGGAGTTAATGAGACTTGGTGAAACGTTTTGGGTAATAACATACTTTAAAGCTGCTTTTGGTAGCACATGAGAAAAGAAAGCAAGCAATCAATCAAGTAATCAATCAATCAATCAATCAATCAAGCCATTCGGCCCGTCGAGCCCGAGCCGGCTCTCTGCAAGAGCACTTCAGCGAGTCCCACTCCCCTGCCCTTTCCCCGTAGCCCTGCAAAATTTTTTTCCTTCAGGTACTTATACAATTCCCTTTTGAAAGCCACGTTTGAATCTGCCTCCACCACCCTTCCAGGCAGTGCATTCCAGATCACAACCATTCGCTGCGTAATGAGGCTTTTCCTCATGTCGCCTTTGGCTCTTCTGCCAATCTGTGCCCTCTGGTTCTCGACCCTTCCGCCAATGGGAACAGTTTCTCTCTATCTACTCTGTCTAGACCCCTCCGGATTATCATTTCTAAAAGATTCCCCACCACTGAGGTTAAACTGACTGGCCTGTAATTGCTGGGTTTATCCCGACACCCTTTTTTGAACAAGGGTGTAATATTTGCAATTCTCCGGTCCTCTGGCACCACCCCCAAATCTAAGGAGGATTGGAAGATTATGGCCTGTACCTCTGCAATTTCCAGCTTTACTTCCGTCAGCATCCCTAGGATGCATCCCATCCGGTCCTGGAAACTTATCTACTTTAAGTAAAGCCAGCCTTTCTAGTACCTCCTCTTTGTCAATTTTTGCCCCATCCAGTATCTCAACTACCTCCTCTTTCACTATGACTTCGGCAGCATCTTCTTCAAAGAAAGAAAGAGATACAGAAAGATTTGCATTTATGTAGCACCTTTCACAACTTCGGGATGCCCCAAAGCACTTTACAGCCAATGACGTACTTTTTGAAGTGTAGTCGCTGTTGTAAGGTAGGAAACGTGGCAACCAATTTCCGCACAGCAAGATCCCACAAACAGCAATGTGATAATGACCGGATAAGTTGTTTTAGTGATGTTGGTTGAGGGATAAATATTGGCCAGGACACCAGGGAGAACTCCCCCCTGCTCTTCTTCGAAAGAGTGACCGTGGGATCTTTCACCTTCACCCGAGAGGGCAGACGGGGCGACCTCTGTTTAACATCTCATCCAAAAGAAAGAGGCTGGCATCGTAGAAATTACAGCATGGAAGGAGGACATTCAGCCTACCGTGCCTGTGCCATGAATAGCTCTTGCACCGGAGCAATCGAGTCTAATCTCGTTTCCCTGCTCCTTCCTCTCATATCTGAGGGGTAACTTGTGTGGCCACGATAGCTTCCAAGTTGCATGTTGCAAAGTTAAGTCTCTGGCTAGCTGCCCTGCCTAGCTTTAGGGGATGGGAAAGGAGGAAGGCCTTTTGACGTAGACAATGTCAGAATTGGACGTCTTGTCTGTACAGACAAGATTAAAAAAATTAAGCAGGGGTGGGGGAGGAATTTTAACCCGAACACACCCTGCAGGAAACTGATGTGATCGAGTCAACCGCCGCTTTGCACCTCGCCCCATTTTAATTTCCATTGAAGTCTACTTTCCACAGGCTGCGGATGCTGGCGGACAATTAGAGCTTTCAAGGCAAAGATCGATAGATTGATGTCAGGTGAGGGAATTGAGGGATATGGAGTGAGAAAAGGCAGGAAAGTGGAGTTGAGATGGACGTTCAGCCATGATCTCGTTGAAACGTGTAAAATTCTTCGAGGGATTGACAGGGTAGATGCTGAGAGGCTGTTTCCTCCCTGGCTGGAGAGTCTAGAACCAGGGGTCACAGTCTCAGGATAAAGGGGTCGGCCATTTAGGACTGAGATGAGGAGAAATGTCTTCACTCAGAGGGTAGTGAATCTTTGGAATTCTCTACCCCAGAGGGCTGTGGATGCTCAGTCATTGAGTATATTCAAAACAGAGATCACTAGTTCCTTGGGCACTCAGGGAATCAAGGGATATGGGCATGGGGTGGGAAAGTGGAGTTTAAAAAAAATTTGTTTTATGGGATGTGGGTGTCGCTGGCAAGGCCAGCATTTATTGCCCATCCCTAATTGCCCTTGAGAAGGTGGTGGTGAGCCGCCTTCTTGAACCGCTGCAGTCCATGTGGTGAAGGTACTCGCACAGTGCTGTTCAGGAGGGAGTTCCAGGATTTTGACCCAGCGACGATGATGTGGACATTCAGCCATGATCTTTTTGAATGCCAGAGCAGGCTCGAGGGGCTGTATGGCCGACTCCTGCTCCTATTTCGTATGTCCTTGTGATCTAATTGAATGGCGGAGCAGGCCTGAGGGGCTGAATGGCCTGCTCCTGTTCCTGACGTTACTAACCCAGCAGTCTTAAATTCAAATTACCCCAAGGCAGCCATTTAAATTTGCTGCCACCAGGGTTTTGCTTCCAGAGACCAGGAGCAAAGTCACCTCGCCAAGAGAGTGTTCTACGCAGTTCACTTGGTTTATAGTTCGGATGAACGTCGGGCACACATTAGTGTAATGGCCGTGATACTGGACTGGCAACATAATGGTCATCAGTTCAATGGCTATCATGACTGAAATCATCGTGCAACATAGGAACATAGAACATAGAAAAATAGGAGCAGGAGTAGGCCATTCGGCCCTTCGAGCCTGCTCCGCTATTCAATATGATCATGGCTGATCCTCTATCTCAATACCATATTCCTGCTGTCTCCCCATACCCCTTGATGCCTTTTGCATCTAGAAATCGATCCATCTCCTTCTTAAATATATTCAGTGACTTGGCCTCCACAGCCTTCTGTGGTAGAGAATTCCACAGGTTCACCACCCTCTGAGTGAAGAAATTTCTCCTCATCTCAGTCCTAAATGTCCTACCCTGTATTCTGAGACTGTGACCCTTCGTTCTAGAGCCCTCCCAGCCAGGGGAAACATCCTCCCTGCATCCAGCCTGTCTAGCCCTGTCAAAATTTTATACCTTTCAATGAGATCCCTTCTCATTCTTCTAAACTCTTGTGAATACAGGCCTAGTCGACCCAATCTCTCCTCGTACGACAGTCCTGCCTTCCCAGGAAGCTGCTAGATTGCTGCAATGTCCTTCAGAGTAGGGAGCCTGCCACCTCTAGTGTCTAGCCTATACGTGACTCCTAATGCCCTTTGAAGCGAAGAAGGGCATGAGCATGAAATATGGCCACACCCGTGTCACCTGCACCTGAGACCTATCAGCAGGGCAAACACACCTTTGTTAGAATTGAGCACATAATCCAGGCTGACGCTCCCAGTGCAGTGCGGAGGGAGCTTCCGCTGCACTGTCGGAGGTGCCGTCTTTCGGATGAGACGTTGAACCCAGTCCCCGTCTGCCCTCTCGGGGGGGGGGGTGGAGGGGGGGGACGCAAGAGATCCCACGGCCACTACTTCGAAGAAGAGCAGGGGGCTTCACTCCGGTGTCCTGGGCCAATATTTAATCTGTAAAAATCAATCTCGCTAAAGCAGATTATCTGGTCGTCATCTCACTGCTGTTTGTGGGATCTTGCTGTGCGCCGCGTTTCCTACCTTGCAACAGCGATTACACTTCAAAAAGTGCTTCACTGACTGTTAACCGCTTTGAGACATCCTGAACTCGTGAAAGGCGCTGTTGTAAGAACGGAGGTTCCTATCAGAAAGACTGAGTTCGACTCAGGCAATTAAAATAATGAACTTCAATGAAATGAAACGAGTTTAAACTGGAAACTGCTAGAACACATCAATAACAAGTCTACTCTCCTTGAGGGCTCCACCAGGACTGATCCTCTGGTCAGAAGACTGACGTCATGACGTCATCACGTTCTTCCCGCCATCGGGGCATCACGTGACTAACGGCATGACGTCATCACGTTGAAACCGCGCTGTAAAGGTAACTAGACATTGTACAGTCAAACAGTGTAATTAAAGGTACAGGCACAGACAGTAACTACATTGCTGTTAAAGGAATTATGTACAACCGCTCTGAGTCCTTTGGTGGCTCCGCCACACTCTATCAATGCAAGTCTCTCTTGGTTATGCTGAGGCAGTCCATACAACTTGATGTTGAATTCCACTGTTAATATCACAGTTACCTCCTTTCGAATGGTGCTGATGAGTATCTGAGTTAAGAACTGAATTAAGCTTTGCGAACAACAACTTGCGCCTTTAATGTAGTAAAACATCCCAAGGCGCTTCACAGGAGTATTATAAGACAAAAGATTTGACACCAAGCCACATAAGGAGAAAATTAGGGCAGGTGACCAAAAGCTTGGTCTTAAGGAGCGTCTTAAAGGAGGAAAGAGAGGTAGAGAAATGGAGAGGATTATGCAGGGAATTCCAGAGCTTAGGGCCCAGGCAACAGAAGGCACAGCCACCGATGGTGGCGCGATAATAATCAGGGATGCTCAAGAGGGCAGAATTAGAGGAGCGCAGATATCTCGGGGGGGGGGTGGGCGGCGGTGGGGGGGTTGTGGGATTGGAGGAGATTACAGAGATAGGGAGGGGCGAGGCCATGGAGGGATTTGAAAACAAGGATGAGAACTTTGAAATTGAGGCGTTGCTTAACCGGGCGCCAACGTAGGTCAGCGGGCACAGGGATATTATTGCCAACCCGGTGTCTCCTTCCTGTCCATGTGCCCTTACAAACAAAGGACCATGCTGACCACCAGGCAAAGGACCCCCCGCTGACTTCCGCCATTTTGTGTCTGCACAAACAAAGGACACATGCTGATTTCCTACATTTTAAATCCGTCTGTAACCATTTCACAATTCGTTCTGAACGTCGATCTCCACACGATAGCAGCTGTTTTATTACGGTTTCTAGAACCTTGCATCTCGAGGTAACAAAGGCATGGGTGAGAGTTTCAGCAGCGGATGAGCTGAGGCAAGTGCGGAGACGGAGAACGTCAGTACAGATGTCCCCCGCCAAATACTGCAAGGAATACGACCCCCAATGTTCGGCCGATCGATTAACATTAGGAGACCAGCACTGGGCACCGTACGTCCAGCACTGTCCCACTTATAGACCCGTATCCTGCACATGATGCTTTCTACTGGCTGCAAGATAGGCAGTACTGGTGGGATTTCCAATGGGGACACCATCGCTCCAGTCTCTCTTCTTTAGATGGCATCAGGAGAAATGTTTGCCCCCCTCTCTCCACCGCCCTCCCACCTCCGCCACCTTCCCATGGAAACTTCCCAACGTAAGGTGGCAGAATTGAGTCCAACTCCAAATTCAGCCCCCTTTACCAACCTCCCAGGCCCAGGAAATTTGGGGCCTTTGTTCGTAGACCCATTTATTAATAATAATTCATAGAAGACAACTTGGGATGTGCCTCTATTCTGCTGGGACATTGGACATGTGATCAGGTTGAGGAATGCTCATTGCAATGTTAGATTGATATTCTGAAATGTAATGCGGTTACCTCCATGCCCCGACTGCTGTAAGTAAAAATTCTCAGTCTCCAAATTACTGGAATTCACAGCCCCCTAGCATGGCACAAGTCCAGAGAGTAATGGAATACTCTCCACTTGCCTGGATGAGTGCAGCTCCAACAACACTCAAGAAGCTTGACACCATCCAGGACAAAGCAGCCCACTTGATTGGCACCCCATCCACCACCTTAAACATTCACTCCCTCCACCACCAGCGCACCGTGGCTGCAGTGTGTACCATCTACAAGATGCACTGCAGCAACTCGCCAAGGCTTCTTTGGCAGCACCTCCCAAACCCGCGACCTCTTCCACCTAGAAGGACAAGGGCAGCAGGGGCATGGGAACACCACCACCTCCAAGTTCCCCTCCAAGTCACACACCATCCTGACTTGGACGTATATCGCTGCTCCTACATCGTCACTGGGTCAAAATCCTGGAACTCCCTCCTTAACAGCACTGTGGGAGCACCTTCACCACACGGACTGCAGCGGTTCAAGGCGGCTCACCACCACCTTCTGAAGGGGCAACTAGGGATAGGCAATAAATGCCGGCCTTGCCAACGATGCCCATATCTCGAGAATGAATAAAAAATCAACACGACCAACTGTAAATTACAACCCAAGCCCCACCAATTGTAATTATCAAACACAGCTTTCCCTCTCTAATTAGCTCTGAGCCCCCCACCTACTTTTTAATTAATAGCTCTAGCCCACCCTCCCCTAACAACTGAGCTTCACTCGCAGCAATTCTAGCAACATCTGTACAGTATATATTTAATCATAAAATCAAATAGCACAGATGAATCCATTCAGCTCATTGTGGCTCTTTGAAAGTCTCCTGTTCTTTCCCCACAGATCTGCAAATATGTAGGAAGGAAGGGAGGGAGGGAGGACCTGCATTTATATATTGCCTTTCACGACCTTAGGACATCCCAAAGCAAGTGTAGTCACTGTTGTAATGTAAGAACCGCAGCATTCAATTTGCACACAGCAAGCTCCCACAAGCAGCAGTGTATTAATGACCAGATCATCTGTTATTTTAGTGATGTTGGTTGAGGGATAAATATTGGCCAGAACACCAGGGAGAACTCCCCTGCTCTTTGAAATAGTGACCTGGGATTTTCTACATCCACCTGAGAGAGCAAACGGGACCTTGGTTTAACGTCTCATCTGAAAGACGGCACCTTTGACAGTGCACCATTCCCGCAGTACCGCGTCAGCCTAGATTTTGTGCTCAAGTCTGGAGTGGGAGCTTGAACCCACGACCTTCTGACTCAGAGCTGAGAGTGCTACCAACTGCTAAAAATACAAATTATCTGGTCCTTGTTACATTGCTGTTTGTGGGAGCTTGTTGTGCGCGAGTTGGGTTGCTGCGTTTCCCACATTACAACAGTGACTGCACTTCAGAAGTACTTGTAGGGAAGAGCAAAACTAGAGACCATCAATATAAGATAGTCACCAAGAAATCCAATAGGGAATTCAGGAGAAACTTCTTTACCCAGAGAGTGGTGATAATGTGGAACTCGCTACCACAGGGAGTGGTTGAGGCGAATAGCCAAAATCATGAGGGGTCTAGACAGAGTAGATGGAGAGAAACTGTTCCCATTGGCGGAAGGGTCAAGATCCAGAGGACACAGATTTAAGGTGATTGGCAGAAGAACCAAAGGCGACATGAGGAAAAACTTTTTTACGCAGCGAGGGGTTAGGATCTGGAATGCACTGTCTGAGAGGGTGGTGGAGGCAGATTCAATTGCGGCTTTCAAAAGAGAATTGGATAAGTACCTGAGGGGAAAAAAATTGCAGGGCTACGGGGAAAGGGCGGGTGAGTGGGACTAGCTGAAGTGCTCTTGCAGAGAGCCAGCACGAGCTTGACGGGCCGAATGGCCTCTTTCTGTGCTGTAACCATTCTATGAACTGAGCCACAGCTGACACCGTGTATTGTAGAGTGTATTACACGATGCATAGTGAGTTACATCATCTTTGTATCTTTAAAAATCTTGCATAAAAGGTGTGCACTTCCTGTCCTTGAATCTTTCTTCCCCTCATCATAGTTTTGGTCACACTTTTCCGGCAACATTTTCCCATTCAGTTTTGCTATGTAAACTGTCATGGGCTCCAGGCCACTAGGTGGCTCTGTCTTGGGAGTCTTTCTCCCAACTTTCCCACCTTGTCTGTAATAAAACCTCATATTCATCAACTGACTGTGGGCCGCACCAGGGGCAATTTACGTTAAGTATGCCATTTTGTAATATGTCCAGTCTACCCCTGATAATAAAAAATCTTTGGCCCGGATTTTCCGATCGGAGGCTTTCTGTGTGCGGGTGCCTCTGATCTGGAAAAAATCTACGAACTTACCTGCTGGCTCCGTCGGTCCTGAGACTTCCGATCCTGGGCCTCTCCTAGTGCGCGCAGTTCGCAAGCGTCCCTGGGATCACGTGGGCCATGGGAAACCAATGGAAGAACGGAACCCCCCTTCACACTTTTGACAGGTCTCTCCGCGTAGACATGTCAAAAGTATAAATGGGGATCACTCAAAAAACACATCAAAAAATTAAACTTTTTTTTTAAAATCACGTATTTAAAATTAGTTAAAATTACATTAAATTAAATATTTCAAATAAAAAAATAATTTAAGTTTTTTATGGGCCTAAAAATAAACTTACTTTTTTTTAAAAGTATTTTAAAATTATAAATGAGTGAAAAAAAAATTTTGTTTTAACTCTTATGCTGGTAAAAGCAGACCTTACGCCTCTGCTTTTACCAGGCGTAAGATTTTTTAAGGCTTTCAGCGGGCGGAGGTTGTGCAGAAAGCGGAACTCTCTGCCCGCGGAGGTCCTTCTCCCGGGCAGGCTGATGATCTGTCAAGAGGATTCTTGACAGACCGGAAATGCCGGTTTTCAGCGCATGCACTTCGCATGCCTGAAACCGGCACTTGCGAGGCCCCTGTGGGCGCGTACACACCTCATACACACCCGTGGGGGTCAGAAAATATGGGCCTATGTTTTCATAGAATCATAGAATCTTACAGCACAGAGGGAGGCCGTTCGGCCCGTTGTGTCTGTGCCGGCTCTTTGAGAAAGCTGTCCAATTAGTCCCACTCCCCCACTTTCTGTCCGTAACCCTGTAAGTTCCTCATCCTCACGCACCTGTCCAACTCCCTTTTAAAATGATGTATGGAATCAGCTTCCACTGCCTTTTCAGGTAGAGCGTTCCACATCCTGACAGCTCTCTGAGTGGAAACATTTCTCCTCATTTCCCATCTAGATCTTTTCCCAATGATTTTGAATCTATGACCTCTACTTATTGACCCACTTGCCAAAGAGAATAGATTTTTTCTCTATCTACTCAATCAAAACCTCTCACCATCTTGAAAACCTCTATTAGGTCACCTCTTAACCTTCTCTGTTCCAAGGAGAACAGTCCCAGCTTTTCCAATCTCTGTGGTTGTGCTAACGATCCAATGATTCGATTACGCCATGTAAATAACGAAGCAAAGTTTGAATAGGGTGCTAAAATTGGCATGATCAGATAATTTTTAAAACGCTGGACTGTCGTATGAGGAGAGATTGGGCGACTAGGCCTGTATTCACTAGAGTTTAGAAGAATGAGAGGGGATCTCATTGAAATGTATAAAATTCTGACAGGGCTAGACAGACTGGATGCAGGGAGGATGTTTCCCCTGGCTGGGGGGTCTAGAACAAGGGTCACAGTCTCATGATATGGGGTAGGACATTTAGGACTGAGATGAGGAGAAATTTCTTCACTCAGAGGGTGGTGAACCTGTGGAATTCTCTACCACAGAAGGCTGTGGAGGCCAAGTCACTGAATATATTTAAGAAGGAGATAGATGGATTTCTAGACACAAAAGTCATCAAGGGGTATGGGGAGAGAGTGGGAATATGGTATTGAGATAGAGGATCAGCCATGATCATATTGAATGGCGAAGCAGGCTCGAAGGGCCGAATGGCCTACTCCTGCTCCTATTTTTCTATGTTCTATGTTTCTATAATTTGGATTAAGCAACTTTGGAATATAGAGCAGACTGTACAGGATGTGTGTTATGATATAACATGTACAAGGTATGTTGTTTTGAAATATGTATATATAGAGGGCTGTCAGAAATGCAACAGAAGGTGGGTTTTGAAGGGCGGCACAGCTATCTTTTCTGCGAGTCCGCACCTGCTTCTCTTTAGGGAATAAGTATGTCAAGCGAAATTAAAAACAGGACACACCTACGCCTATTTCATTCAGTCCTGCTCCTGTGTATTCAGCTGGGTAAAGGTTAGTCAATATGTAACTAATGACTTCATTGGAGCGTATAAAAGAAAGAGTACACGAACGAAAGATAGACTTGCATTTATATAGCGCCTTTCATAAGAACATAAGAAATAGGAGTAAGAGTCGGCCATTCGGCCCCTCGAGCCTGCTCCGCCATTCAATAAGATCATGGCTGATCATCTACCTCATCTCCACTTTCCCCATATCCCTTGATTCCCTTAATATTCAAAAATCTATCGATCTCAGCCTTGAATATATTCAGTGACTTGGCCTCCACAGCCCTCTGGGGTAGAGAGTTCCAAAGATTCACCACCCTCTGAGTGAAGAAATTTCTCCTCATCTCAGTCCTAAATGTCCGAACCCTTACCCTGAGTCTGTGACCCCTGATTCTAGACTCCCCAGCCAGGGGAAACATCCTCCCTGCATCTACCCTGTCAAGCCCTGTAAGAATTTTGTATGTTTCAATGAGATCGCCTCTCATTCTTCTAAACTCCACAGAATATAGGTCTAGTCTACGCAAACTCTCCTCATAGGACAAGCATGGCCTCAGGACATCACAAAGCGCTTTACAGCCAATTTTGAAGTGTAGTCACTGTTGTAATGTAGGAAATATGGAAGCCGAATTGCGCACAGCAAGCTCCCACAAACAGCAACAAGATAATGACCAAATAATCTGTTTTAAGAACATTGGTTGAGGGATAAATATTGGCCAGGACACCAGGGAGAACTCCCCCTGCTCTGCTTTGAAATAATTGCGGTGGGATCTTTTTCGCCCATCTGAGAGGGCAGTTTGGGCCTCGGTTTAACGTCTCGCCCCGAAGATGGCGCCTCTGACAGTGCGGTGCTCCCTCAGCACTGGCACCGGGAGTGTCAGTCTGGATTATGTGTTCAAGTCCCTGGAGTGGGGACTCAGGCCCAAGTGCTACCCACTGAGCCACAGCTGGCACCAGGAATGCATGAAATGAAAGGGGCTGCACGCCATCAATGTCAATCGCTGATCAATGACAAGCAACATGGGATCTTGCAGACCCCAAATTCCCAAGAGGCTTGCACTCAATAGTTTAGTGACCTTCAAACCCCCCCTCCCGAGCTCCACCACCTAGAAGGACAAGGGCAGCAGGTGCACGGGAACACCAGCACCTCCAGGTTGGCCCCCCACCCCGCAAATCACACACCATCCCGACATGAACATGTATCGCCCACTGTTACTTCATTGTCGCTGGGTCAAAATCCTGGAGCTCCCTCCCTAACGGCACCATGGGAGCACCTTCAACGCACACGGACTGCGGCTGTTCAAGAAGGCGGCTCACCACCACCTTCTCAAGGGGGCAGCTAGGCGCTGGGCAATAAATGCCGGCCTTGCCAGCGACGCCCACATCCCCTGAATGGATGAAAAGAAAATTCCTTTCAGTGGAAGTGTAGGTAGAAAGCAAAGCTGTGGTCAAAGAGTCTGATACTGTAAAGAAAGTGTCAAGTATCCTGTTTTGTTTTTGCCGTGTGAAGCCGGCTCTCTGAGACTTGTTGACGGAGCAGTGCTGGCAGAGGCACGGTGGCTTATTAATAGCTAATAATAATCTCTGTTCAGATCTGCATCAGGCTTTCTGCCTGGCGCAAAGCAGATCCAGACTTGATTGCGATACTTAGTCATTGAGTAACTCGGGAGCAAAGTGTCGTAACGGTTGCACCTCAGCTTGAGGTAGCCCACGTCGGTAGGATGTCCCAACTCTTCCTCTTGCCGAGGAGATATTAGGGCAGATGACCAAAATCTTGGTCAGAGAGCTAAGTTTTAAGGGGCGTCTTAAAGGAGGAGAGAGAGGTCGGGAGGTGGAGCGGTTTCGAGGGAATTCCAGAGCTTAGGGCCTAGGCAGCTGAAGGCATGGCCGCCAATGGTGGATTTCCTCCCGTGGTCACATAGTCAGTGTCACAAACCGTGAGATGCCACTCTGCACCGAACCACTTCCCCAACCTATCATGTAATCAGTTGGGTTTTGGAGGCAATCCGGCAGGTTTCGGGCTAATTTTAAGGTACGGGGGCCACAAATTACCAGACAACTCGCCACGGTGGTGTTGGAACTTTGCCCGTCTCATTACAGTACAACAAGCAAACTGCAAGTATGAAGAGCTGCAGATCGGTTTAACTCGGGATCTGGAGTTCACTCAAAACCTGGCGTTACAGAAACAGCACTTTCTTTTCTGCAGCTAATGCAAGCTCTCAAATGGCCAAGAACTGAAAGAACAGGTTTGGGCTTTGCCTGAACAATTAAGAACAATCAGTCTGCAAACAGAGAAAGGGTTGAAGAGTGCGATTGAGGGGAGGGGAGGGGAGGCTGGCTCCGAGAGAAGTTTCACATTCTCTTTCATCCTCTGCAAATGCCACAGTCCCGGCCAATATTTATCCCTCAAGCAAACATTGCTAAAAAAACAGATGATCTGGCCGCTATCGCCTCGCTGTTTGTGGGATCGTGCCGTGCGCAGGTCGGCTGCCACGTTTCCCTGCGTTACAACAGTGACTACAGTTCAGCAACAAGTTTGGCGCCTTGACCGTCGTGTAAACGCCTCAAGGTGCTTCGCGGGAGAGATTATCAGACACAATTTGACACCGAGCCGCTTGAAGGGATATTGGGACAGGTGGACCAAAAGCTCGGTCGAAGAGGTAGGTTTTAAGGGCTGACTTCAAAGAGGAGAGGGAGCGAGGTAGAGAGGCGGAGAGGTTTAGGGGAGGGAATTCCAGTGCTCAGGGCCTCGGCGGCTGAAGGCCCGGCCGCCAATGGTGGCGCAATGAAAATCAGGGGTGCGCAAGGGCAGCAGGCGCTTGGGAACACCACCACCTCCAAGTTCCCCTCCAAGTCACACACCATCCTGACTTAGAAGTATATTGCCGATCCTTCATCGTCGCTGGGTCAAAATATTGGCACTCCCTTCCTAACAGCACTGTGGGAGCACCTTCACCACACGGACTGCAGCGGTTCAAGAAGGCGGCTCACCACTGCCTTCTCAAGGGATGGGCAATAATTGCCAGCGACGCCCACATCCCATGAACGAATCAAAAAAAGGCCGGAACTGGAGGTCCGAAAAGTGCTTGATTGGCTGTAAAGCGCTTTGGGGTGTCCGCGGGGAACGTGACAGGCGCTTCCTAACTGCAAGCCTCTCTTTGCATATTTCGCAGCTCTGTTTGGCGAAACTGTCCATCCGCCAGTGAGGCCGCCGCAGAGTCCTGTGTGTGGCGTTGATAAGACACCAGAGCCTCCTGACGGGGTTTAGGAGCTGTATTTATAGAACACTTGAACTCAATGCCCAGTGGATTGATAGACGTCTAATTTGGGGACTGAAAAAAAAGCACACACACGGCGAGAGCCACTCCTTCCGACCAGAAATTCCACCGAGCTGTGCCGAGACGTCTCCCACATTTTATGCTTGCATTTGTTTTTTAACCCTCCGCACGTTGGGATCAGAACCAATGACGACAGTGTGGAAGCAAACAATAATTTGCATTTATATAGAGCATTTAACGTAGTAAAACGTCCCATAGCACTTAACAATATCGATGTCAATAAAATGCATTTTTGACACCAAGCCACAGAAAGAGACCGCTGACCAAAAGCTTTATCAAAGAGGTAGGTTTTAAGGAGCGTCTTAAAAGAGGAGAGAGAGGCAGAGAGGCGGAGAGGTTTAGGGAGGGAATTCCAGAGCTAAGGGCTTTGGCAGCTGAAAACACGGCTGCTAATGGTGGAACGATGGAAATCGGGGATGCTCAAGAGGGCAGAATTGAAAGAGAAAAACTCCAGCACCCCAGCACCTTGCACAGAGTGCCAATCCCGATAGGTGGCAAGGGCAAGACAAGGGGATTAACCCGCTCGATCACCTCTTCCCATCCACAGTGGGGCACCGAGCAGCGGGCACCTCGAGGAAGTTATAAGCTGATCGCCGTGCTAAAAGAAAAGAAAGTTTGGGCCTTTCACAACCTCACGGACACCCCAAAGTGTTGTACGGCGTTTACGGGCTCCAGGGGCTGAATAGCCTACTCCTGTTCCGATGTTCCGTACTTGACTTTCCTGTATTCCCATCATTTCCCTTCTCACATTGAAGTGTCTCCAAAGCAAATCACATTATTGTTTTTTCAAAAGAAAGGCTTGCATTATATCATGCCTTTAATGACCTAAGGACGTCCCAAAGTGCTTTACAGCCAATTACGTCCTTTCTGATGTAGTAAAATGTTCCAGGGCGCTTCACTGGAGCGCTATCAGACAACATTTGACACTGAGCCACATGAGATATTAGGACAGGCAACCAAAAGCTCGGTCAAAGAGATAGGGTTTAAGGAGTGTCTTAAAGGAGGAGAGAGAGGGGTAACATGATTGAAACATATTAGATCCTGAGGGGTCTTGACAGGGTGGATGTGGAGAGGATGTTTCCTCTTGTGGGAGAATCTAGAACTAGGGGTCACTGTTTAAAAATAAGGGGTCGCCCATTTAAGACAGAGATGAGGAGAAATTTTTTCTCACAGAGGGTCGTGAGTCTTTGGAACTCTCTTCCTCAGAGGGCAGTGGAAGCAGAGTCTTTGAATATTTTTAAGGCAGAGGTAGATAGATTCTTGATAAGCAAGGGGGTGAAAGGTTATCGGGGGTAGGCGGGAATGTGGAGTAATCAGATCAGCCATGATCTCATTGAATGGCGGAGCAGGCTCGAGGGGCCGAGTGGCCGACTCCTGATCCTAATTCGTATGTTCGTATGTTAGCGAGGTGGAGAGGTTTAGGCAGGGAATTCCAGAGCTTAGGGCCCTCGGCAGCTGAAGGCATGGCCACCAATGGTGGAGCAATTAAAATCGGGGATGGGCGAGAGGCCAGGATTGTAGGAGGGCAATGATCTCTGAGGCTTGTAGGACTGGAGGAGGTTACAGAGATAGGGAGGAGGGAGGGGCGAGGCCATGGAGGGATCTGAAGACAAGGATGAGAATTTTAAAATTGAGGCGTTGCCGGACCGGGAGCCAATGTTCTTCTTAGGCAGTCCCACGGAACCGAGGATGACTCGCTTCCACATTAAAAATGAGTTTGCAGGTGACTGATGAGTCCAATGCGGGACCTACAGTCTCTGTCACAGGTGGGGCAGACGGTGGTTGAAGGGGTGGGTGGGTGGGGTGCTTGGGTTGACATGCGCTCCTTCCGCTGTTTGCGCTTGGCTTCTGCTTGCTCCCGGCAAAGAGACTTGAGGTGTTCGGCGCCTTCCCGGATGCTTCTCCTCCAAT
Source organism: Somniosus microcephalus (assembly GCF_052327205.1). Lineage (NCBI taxonomy): Eukaryota > Metazoa > Chordata > Chondrichthyes > Squaliformes > Somniosidae > Somniosus > Somniosus microcephalus. The sequence goes on along the minus strand of NW_028225179.1, from coordinate 135,248,331 downwards.
TTGTACGGTCTTGGGCCAGGGATTCCCAGGTGTCGATGGGGATGTTACACTTTTTCAAGGAGGTTTTGAGGGTGTCCTTGAAGCGTTTCCTCTGCCCACCTGGGGCTCTCTTGCCGTGCCGGAGCTCCGAGTAGAGCACTTGTTTTGGGAGTCTCGTATCGGGCATGCGGACAATGTGACCCGTCCATTGGAGCTGATTGAGCGTGGTCAAAGCTTCGATGCTGGGGATGTTGGCCTGAGCAAGAACACTGACGTTGGTGCGCCTATCCTGCCAATGGATTTGCAGGATCTTGTGGAGGCAGCGTTGGTGGTACCTCACCAGTGCTTTGAGGTGCCTGCTGTACATGGTCCATGTCTCTGAGGCATACAGCAGGGCGGGTATCACTGCTGCTCTGTAGACCATGAGCTTAGTGCCGGGTTTGAGGCCCTGGTCCTCAAACACTCTCTTCCTCAGGCGACCGAAGGCTGCACTGGCACACTGAAGGCGGTGTTGGACTTCATCGTCGACGTCTGCCCCTGTTGACAGTAGGCTCCCGAGGTATGGAAAGTGGTCCATGTTGTCCAAGGTCTTGTCGTGGATTTTGATAATCGGGGGGGCAGTACTATGTGGCGGGGGCAGGTTGGTAGAGGACCTTTGTCTTACGGATGTTTAGTGTAAGGCCCACGCTCTCGTACGCTTTGGCCAATGTAGGTCAGCGAGCACAGGGGGTGGCGGTGATAGGTGGACAGGACTGGGTTCGAGTTAGGAGACGGGCAGCAGAGTATTGGATGAGTTCATGTTTATGGAGGGTGGAAGATGGGAGGCCGGCCAGGAGAGCATTGGATTGGAATAGTCGAGTCTAGGATGGATGAGGGTTTCAGCAGCAGATGAGCTGAGGCAGGGGTGGAGACAGGCGGTGTTGCTGCTGCAGAGTGCTGTGTTGATAATTTTTTTTGTGGTGTGCTGAAACATCGCCGCAGTCTTCACAGAGTTGATTATTCTATCTCTTGCCTAAGTGGCAGCCTCAGGCTGGGGGGGTGGGGAGCGGGAGGGGCGCGTGGGTTTCCTGTTACCACACCTGTCGCATCCCTTACCTGGAGTGGCCAGGTGCATAGCCTGAAGCAGGGTGTAAGGGTACCGAGAGGTCAGTGCTTGGTGACAGAAAACGGACGGAGGCGGAGGGAGATACAGAGCCGTTTAAAAAAAAAGCAAACATAGCTTCATTTCGAGAGGGATAGAATCGAAAAGCTGAGAAGTTATGTTAAAATTGTATAGAAACTTAGTTAGACCACACTTGGAGTACTGTGAACAGTTCCAGTCTCCATATTATAAAAAAGAATATAGACGCACTGGAGAAGGTGCAAACAAGATTTGCAAGAATGATACCAGAACTGAAAGGTTCTAACTATCAGGAAAGAGTGAACAGGCTGGGGCTCTTTTCTCTAGAAAGGAAAAGACTGAGGGGTGACCTGATGGTGGTCTTTACGATTATGAAGGGGTTCAATAGGATAGACGTAGAGATGTTTCCACTTGTGGGCGGGCGGTGGGGGGGGGGGGGAGTCCACAACTAGGGGTCATAAATATAAATAGTCCATAATAAATCCAATAGGGAATTCAGGAGAAACTTCTTTACCCAGAGAGTGGTGAGAATGTGAAACTTGCTACCACAGGAAGTATTTGAGGTGAATAGTATAGATGCATTTAAGGGGAACTAGATAAGCACATGAGGGAGAAAGGAATAGAAGGATATGTTGATGGGGTGAGATGAAGTCGGGTGGGAGGAGGCTCGTGTGGAGCATAAACACAGTACTCCAAGTGTAGTCGACATGGACCTGTTGAGCCATATCTTTTTCAAGGAGGCTTTGAGGGTGTCCTTGAAGCGTTTCCTCTGCCCACCTGGGGCTCTCTTGCCGTGCCGGAGCTCCGAGTAGAGCGCTTGTTTTGGGAGTCTCGTATCGGGCATGTGGACGATGTGACCCGTCCATCGGAGCTCATCGAGCGTGGTCAAAGCTTCGATGCTGGGGATGTTGGCCTGAGCAATGTTGGTGCGCCTATCCTGCCAATGGATTTGCAGGATCTTGCGGAGGCAGCGTCAGTGGTACCTCCCCAGTGCTTTGAGGTGCCTGCTGTACATGGTCCATGTCTCTGAGGCATACAGCAAGGCGGGTATCACTGCTGCCCTGTAGACCATGAGCTTAGTGCCGGGTTTGAGGTCCTGGTCTTCAAACACTCTCTTCCTCAGGCGACTGAAGGCTGCACTGGCACACTAAAGGTGGTGTTGGACTTCGGTGTCGATGTCTGCCCTTGTTGACAGTAGGCTCCCAATGTAGGGAAAGTGGTCCACGTTGTCCAAGGCCTTGTCGTGGATTTTGATAATCGGGGGGCAGCACTGTGTGGTGGGGGCAGGTTGGTAGAGGATCTTTTCTTACGGATGTTTAGTGTAAGGCCCATGCTCTCGTACGCTTTGGTGAAGGTGTTGACGATGGTTTGGAGTTCGACCTCCGAATGAGTGTAGACGCAAGCATCATCTGCATACTGTAATTCGATGACAGAGGATGGGACGACTTTGGATCTCGACTGGAGGCGACGGAGGTTGAACAGTTTCCCGTTTGTTCTGTAAATTAGCTCCACTCCGGTGGGGAGCTTACTGAGGGTGAGATGGAGCACTGCAGCAAGGAAGATCGAGAAGAGCATTGGTGCAATGACACAGCCTTGCTTGACCCCGGTGCATACGTGAATTGGGTCTGTGGTGGAACCATTGGTCAGGATCACAGCTTGCATGTCGTCGTGAAGCAGGCGGAGGATAGTGACAAACTATTGGGGGCAGCCGAATTTGTGGAGGACACTCCATGATCCCTCATGGTTGACAGCGTCGAAGGCCTTTGTGAGATCAAAGAAGGCCATGTACAGTGGTTCCTTGCATTTCTCTTTTTTTGAGCCATATGGCCTGTTTGTGTGCTGTAAATGCGTTGTAATACTTTGTAATAGAAAGGGCGGAGGGATTTCACGGGCCAAGGCTCTCCCTGCAGAACACCACAAAGTCTGAAAGGTGAATCAGGAAGTAGCGGTTAGATGAATACAGGCAGGGTGGGGGGGAAACAGCCTGAGTGGAGGGGGGGGACAGCGAGTGAGATCAAGGCACAGAGAACGAGATATAAATAGGTCCAGAGCCAGACAGCTAAAGGCTATAAAGAATGAGAACGCTGGACGGCTAACAAGGAATCACAAGATATTCATTCAGCCGAGACTTTCGCATGACATCATGGACCGCAAGAGTGAAATGAGAAGGTTTTATATTCCTCAGCTGAACCCGGGGCCCTCCTGCAATGCGCCAGAAGCTGTGTGTCGCGTATAGTACCACAGCAGGGAGTGATTCCTGCTGTAACAGGTTAATAGTGGTAGCATCCACAATGGGTCTTACGAAACTCTCCCTTCCACCTGATACATGGCATAAGACCACACAGACTGCAAGAACCGAGCACAGTCACCTGGATAGCTGAGGGGGAAAGTCACTCTATCAACAACAGCTTGTATTTATGTAGCGCCTTTAACGTGGCAAAACCTCCCAAAGCGCTTCACAGGAGCGATTATCAAACAAAACTTGACACCGAGTCGCATAAGGAGAAATTAGGGCAGGTGACCAAAAGCTTGGTCAAAGAGGTAGGTTTTAAGGAGCGTCTTAAAGGTGGAGAGAGAGGTAGCGAGGTGGAGAGGTTTAGGGAGGGAATTCCAGAGCTTAGGGCTCAGGCAGCTGAAGGCACGGCCCGCCAATGGTGGAGCGATTAAGATCAGGGATGCTCAAGAAATTGTTATGATTTTACCAGCCCCTTCCCCACCATTCAGAATATCCAAGATCCCTTCCTGGTGCAAAATTAGTCAAAATCTGGCAACATTCCCATTTCTTCTCCTGCAATCCATGCGCTTTTCCCTTTTTTGATGAATCCCTTGGCTTTGTCACCATTTACCTTCCCCCACACGCTTTTCACTCCTACCTCTGGGTCAGAGTTGGATTCAGCTCCCACTCCAGGGACTTGAGCTCATAATCTAGGCGGACTCTCCAGTGCAGTACTGTGGGCGTGCTGCACTGTCGGAGGTGCCGTCTTTTGGATGAGATGTTAAACCGAGGCCCAGTCTGGCCTCTCAGGTGGACGTAAAAGATCCCACGTCCACTATTTCAAAGTGGAGCAGGGAAGTTCTCCCCGGTGTCCTGACCAATAATTATCCCTCAATCAACATCACTAAAACAGATTATCTGGTCATTCTCACGTTGCTGCCTGTGGGAGCTTGCTGTGCGCAAATTGGTTGCCGTGTTTCCTACATTACAGCACTTCAAAAATACTTCATTGGCTGTAAAGTGCTTTGGGATGTCCTGAGGTTGTTAAAGGCGCTATATAAATGCTCCTTTCTTTTTTCTTTTATGCTCCTCCCGTGGGCAAGAGAGCTGATAAGTAGCCTTTTCCCAGTACCTTTCAAGACGGAGCGAGATAGATTTTTGTTGGGTGAGGGTATCAAGCGATCGGGAGAGAAGATACAGATCAGCCATGATCTCATTGAATGGCAGAACAGGCTCGAGGGGCTGAATGGCCTACTGCTGCTCCTAATGTTCCTGGCCAGTGAGTCCCACTCTGGAACTAATGGGTGATACGTGTATTTAGCAGACTGTCCCTGTAATGATTGGCCCCCCTCCCTGTGGACTCCTTTTGCACCTCAACATATTCTGAGACTGGAAGATCAGCGTGCGGGGAAAGAAAAGAAAGAGGTTGCATTTATATAGCGCCTTTCAGGACCTCAGGACGTCCCAAAGCGCTTTACAGCCAATGAAGTACTTCTGAAGCGTAGTCACCTTTGGAATGTAGGAAACGCGGCAGCCAATTTGCGCACGGCAAGCTCCCACAAACAGCTCTTTGAAAGAGCCGGCACAGACTCAGTGGGCCAAATGGTCTCCTTCTGTGCTGTACTATTCTGTGATAACCACCAGATAATCTGTTTTTAGTGATGTTGGTTGAGGGATAAATAAAAAAGAAGGAAAGATAGCCTTGCATTTATATAGCGCCTTTCATGACCACTGGACGTCTCAAAGCGCTTTACAGCCAATGAAGTACTTTTGAAGTGGAGTCACTGTTGTAATGTGGGAAACGTGGCAGCCAATTTGCACACAGCAAGCTCCCACAAACAGCAATGTGATGATAACCAGATAATCTGTATTTGTTATGTTGATTGAGGGATAAATATTAGCCAAGACACCGGGGATAACTGTTCTTCGAAATAGTGCAGCGGAATCTTTTACATCCACCTGAGATGGGAGACGGGGCCTGGGTTTAATGTCTCATCCTAAGCGAGGGCACCTCCGACAGTGCAGCACCCCCTCAGTACTGCACCGGGAGTGTCAGCCTAGACTTTTGGGCTCGAGTCTCTGGAGTAGGATTTGAACCCACGACCTTCTGACTCAGAGGCACAGATGAGCTGAGTGCCAACCTAGAAAAAAACGACCAAATATGTGCAGCAGCTGGCTAGGTGTGAAAGTAGCCCTGAGTGGCTTGGGAAATCGCACTTTATTATCAGTGTTTAAATAACACAACCCCTCCCCCATTGCCTCCCGGTCATCTTCAATCGATGGGAAAGGAACGGCAACCTAGCCTCAGCCTCAGCCAGACTGAGTCAGAGGAGAGCTTCTCCATCAAGCTCAGTGACAGTGTGTGCAAACAGCAGAGGCCAGGGGCAGATTCTGCAAACCAGTGCTTCAGACATGTCTTCCTTTTTCCGCAACCGAGGATTCCCCTCTACCGTGGTTGACACTGCCCTCGACCGTGTCAGTTCTATCTCCCGCACCTCTGCCCTCACCCCTGCCCCTCCCTCCCGGAACCACGATAGGGTTCCCCTTGTCCTCACCTTTCACCCCACCAGCCTCCACATTCAACGGATCATCCTCCGGCATTTCCGCTACCTCCAAAGTGATCCCACCACCAAACGTATCTTCCCCTCCCCTCCCCTTTCAGCATTCCGCAGGGACCGCTCTCTCCGAGACACCCTAGTCCACTCCTCTATCACCCCAAACAGCCCTTCCCCTTCGCCTGGCACCTTCCCGTGCAAGCGGAGGAGATGTAACACCTGCCCCTATACCTCCCCCCTCCCCACTGTCCAGGGCCCCAAACACCCCTTCCAGGTGAAACAGCGATTTACTTGTACTTCTCGCAATCTAGTATACTGTATTCGCTGCTCACGATGCGGTCTCCTCTACATTGGGGAGACCAAACGCAGATTGGGTGACCGCTTTGCGGAACACCTCCGTTCAGTCCGTAAGGGTGACCCCGAGCTTCCGGTCGCCTGTCATTTCAATTCACCGCTCCATTCCCACTCGGACCTCACCGTCCTTGGCCTCTTGTACTGTTCCACGGAAGCTCAACGTAAACTCGAGGAACAGCACCTCATCTTCCGATTAGGCAGTCTGCAGCCTTCCGGTCTCAATATCGAGTTCAACAATTTCAGATCATAACCTCGTCCCCTATTTCATTTTCACATATTTTTCCACTCCTTTCCTTTCCCCCCCCCCTTTCCTTTTGTTTCTCTCTCACACCTGGCAGCTATCTTTTGCCCTGCCAGTACACTTTACACCTAATCACAGCCTATTACCATCCCGTCTAGCTTCTAATCTCTTTTACTTCTTTTGGTTCTTTAATTCTTTTGTCCGATCGCAGCCCTGCCTTCGATCTAGTTCCTTTTCTCTCCAGTTTTGAAGAAGGGTCAAACCCGAAACGTCAACTCAAATTTCTCTCCACGGATGTTGCCTGACTTGCTGAGTTTTTCCAGCATTTTCTGTTGTTATTTCTGCAAACATTTGCTTTGTTCAAACGCCGGTCGGTCCCACCCTACAAAAAAAGTAAACTGCGTGGAGGTGAATGTCCCCCTCGGGCGGGAAGGGGGAGGGGAGTGGCCGAGACTTCGGCAGAAGAGACTCAGGGGAAACCCGGCGCAGGCGGTCAGGACTCGGGTCTGAAATCTCGGATCGGTGACAAATGCAGGTGCTGCGGGACGACAGCATTTCTATAGAGCTTTCAACATGGACAAACATCCCGATGTCACCTACAGTGACAACTCTTCAAAGATTCTCCCCGGTGTCCTGGCTGATATCTATCCCTCAAACAACATCACTAAATAAAACAGATTATCTGGTCATTTTCACATTGCTGTTTGTGGGAGCTTGCTGTGCGCAAATTGGCTGCTGTGTTTCCTACATTACAACAGTGACCACACTTCAAAAAGCGTTTTGAGGCATCCCCTTTCTTTCTGTTGTTCTTCCTTCCTTCCTTCCTTTCTTTTCTTCCTTCCTCTTTCTTTCTTTCCTTCTTTCTTTCCTTTCCTTCCTTCTTTCTTTCTTTCCTTCTTTCTTTCCTTTCCTTCCTCTTTCTTTCTTTCCTTCCTCTTTCTTTCTTTCCTTCCTCTTTCTTTCTTTCCTTCCTCTTTCTTTCTTTCCTTTCCTTCCTTCTTTCTTTCTTTCCTTCTTTCTTTCTTTCCTTCCTTCTTTCTTTCCTTCCTCTTTCTTTCTTTCCTTCCTCTTTCTTTCTTTCCTCTCCTTCCTTCTTTCTTTCTTTCCTTCTTTCTTTCTTTCCTTCTTTCTTTCTTTCCTTCTTTCTTTCTTTCCTTCCTCTTTCTTTCTTTCCTTCCTCTTTCTTTCTTTCCTTCCTCTTTCTTTCTTTCCTTCCTCTTTCTTTCTTTCCTTCTTTCTTTCCTTCCTTCCTTTCTTTCCTTCCTTCCTCTTTCTTTCCTTCTTTCTTTCCTCTCTTTCTTTCTTTTCTTCTTTTCTTTCTTCATAAAGTAAAGCGGGTGCCGAGCCAATGAAGCAGAGCTTAGGAGGGGTGACCAGAAAGAGGTGGCTTTTAAGAAGTGTCTTAAAGGAGGAGAGAGAGGTGGAAAGGCGGAGAGGTTTAGGGAGGGAATTCCAGCCAGGGGGACCTAGGCAGTTGAATTTCTTCTTGACTTCCTGGCAGTTGAGGCTCCATTGCTCTACTTTTCCTGCTGGCAAGAAAATGAGACAAATTTTGACAGTACTCTGACAGGGAAGCACCGACTTCAATAGATTGAATATCGGGCGAGTGAGCTAATAGTCGGCAAATGCCAGTCTGCCTGTTTGGCATCCCCACGCTTCTCCAGTGTTGCCCCATCACTCCTGCATTGGAATGAAGTCGAACACTCTGCACGCCTGGGTCGTGCCTCGCTCCGCACGCGATATGTTCTCCGCGCCGCCGCCACGTGCTTGGGAATGTCGTCTTCTCTTGCAGGCGGCAGCCAGGGTGGCACTAAGTGTCCTCACTGTACTCAGTAGCCAGGCTCACAGCGGCATACAGCAGAGAGTAAATCCTCTCACCCTCGGTGCCTCACGAGTGTGGCCAAGTGGCAGGTTCGTGTGGTATGTGACGCCTCGACGGTGGGCAGTAGCTGCCGCGGAATCCTTCTCTGCTGCCCGCGGTGGAATCTAACACAAGAATGGCGATGAAGTCAACTGCGTTCACTGAAAGGTTAGACGGGAGTCCTTGATAAGAACATAAGAACATAAGAAACAGGAGCAGGAATAGGCCACTTGGCCCCTCGAGCCTGCTCCGCCATTCAATAAGATCATGGCTGATCTTGGGCTCAAAGCCACTTCCCTGCCCGCTCCCCATAACCCTTCACTCCCTTATCTTGCAAAAATCTGTCTATCCACCTTAAATGTATTTAATGACCCAGCCTCCACAGCTCTCTGGGGCAGAGAATTCCACAGATTTACGACCCTCTGAGAGAAGAAATTCCTCCTCATCTCAGTTCTAAAAGGACCCTTTATTCTGAGACTATGCCCGAGTTCTAGATTTCCCCATGAGGGGAAACATCCTCTCTGCATGATACTTTACTCTCAGAGGCTGGCAGCCCTTACCATCTCCTGCTTCAGTTCTGAGGAGGCGTTGGAAAACTTGGAACAGAGAAGGTTAAGAGGTGACCAAATAGTTCAAGATGATGAGGGGTTTTGATAGAGAGTAGATAGAGAAAAACTACTCTTTCTGGCGAGTGGGGTCAATAGCCAGATGCATTGGCAAAAGATCGAGAGGGGGGATGAGAAGACATTTTATTCACTCAGAGAGTTGTCGGGATTGTGAATGCTCGACCTGAAAAGGTGGTGGCAGCTGATTCCATCCATAATTTTAAAAGGAAGTTGGACAGGTTGTTGAAGATGAGGAACTCGCAGGGTTACGGACAAAAAGCGGGGTCCAAGCGCGACTGCTCTCTCAGAGAGCTAGCACAGGCACGGTGGGTCGAGAGCTAGCACAGGCACGGTGGGTCGAATGGCCTTCTTCTGCGCTGTATGTTCCTATCATTCTGAGTTCTGCCAACACTCACTTCACTGTGCATGGTTGAGGCATGAATGAGACCTGATACCAGTGGTTTTTAATGGCGCCTCGTTGCCGGCCTTTATCTAGTGCGGTCCCCAGCACCTCTATTTCTTTGACGCTGCTTTCAAACCCAAAACTGGTGAATGCGTAATGTGGAAAATTCAAAACTTTTTCTGTCCTGGCCTCATTGCAATAGGTTTTCAACCTGCTACGAGTAATAAGGAATAAATATTGGCTAGCACACTAGGGAGAACTCCCCAGCTCTTCTTTGTAATAGGGGCTGTGGGATCTTTTACGTCCACCTGAGAGGGCAGACGGGGCCTCAGTTTAACATCTCATCCAAAAGACAGCTCCCCCCCCCACAACCCCGACAGTGCAGCGCTCCCCTCAGCATTCTTCTTCTTCTTAAGCAGTCCCTCGGAGCCGAGGATGACTTGCTTCCACATATAAAATGAGTTCTCAAGTTGACTGATGAGTCCAATGCGGGACCTACAGTCTCTGTCACAGGTGGGGTAGATGGTGGTTGAAGGGGCGGGTGGGTGGGGTGCTTGGGTTGACGTGCGCTCCTTCCGCTGCCGGCGCTTGGCTTCCGCTTGCTCCCGGCGAAGAGACTTGAGGTGTTCGGCGCCTTCCCGGATGCTTCTCCTCCACTTTGTGCGGTCTTGGGCCAGGGATTCCCAGGTGTCGATGGGGATGTTACACTTTTTCAAGGAGGCTTTGAGGGTGTCCTTGAAGCGTTTCCTCTGCCCACCTGGGGCTCTCTTGCCGTGCCGGAGCTCCGAGTAGAGCGCTTGTTTTGGGAGTCTCGTATCGGGCATGCGGATAACGTGACCCGTCCATCGGAGCTGATTGAGCGTGGTCAAAGTTTCGATGCTGGGGATGTTGGCCTGAGCGAGAACACTGACGTTGGTGCGCCTATCCTGCCAATGGATTTGCAGGATCTTGCGGAGGCAACGTTGGTGGTACCTCTCCAGTGCTTTGAGGTGCCTGCTGTACATGGTCCATGTCTCTGAGGCATACAGCAGGGCGGGTATCACTGCTGCTCTGTAGACCATGAGCTTAGTGCCGGGTTTGAGGTCTTGGTCTTCAAACACTCTCTTCCACTGAGTCCCATTTCACTTTCTCCCCTTCTTTCCCCCATCCCCCTCTGTACCCTTTAAAAAAACAATTCCTAGTGTACGAAGCCAGGTAGGGTCGAGCCAAGTGGGTTGCCGGGTGAGCCTGCCCCTTTAAGAGCTGCACCTATGTTCCACTTTCTCCAGCAACGGTGCGGGGAGGCGGAGCGGGGGAGGGAAGACTGGCTTTTAGTGGGCTGGTCCGCAAACAGCTCAGTATCTGGAGCTCTGAGTGAAGTCCTTTTAAAAAGCGTTTGTGCAATTGTCGAGCAAGCCACTGTTTGAATGGTCAGCTAGCAGGGATGGGGGTTGCTTTGCTGCCCTTACCACCGCCCCCCCCACCCCACCCACCGCCCCACTCCCCCTCCCTCCCTGCTTCCCTCGTTGCCAAGGGGTTAAAACAACATTTCTTCAAACTGCCTCTGAAGTAGACAGAATCCACCACCGCCGCTGGGAGGAGCCTGTGGAACCCGGCGGGTCTCACCAATTGGTCCGCTCGCCACCCCCTCCCCACTCCGAACCAGGCCAGCATACATTATGTTAATGAGCGAGCAGTTTGGTGCCTGAGATAAGAGATTGTGGGGGGGGGTTTACTCACTCCTGGATTGTACAGAGCTGGGCTCATTCAAGTTCCTTATCCTCACCGCTCTGTGCATTGAGCAACGCGTAAAGGGGAAAAGCAGGGTCCAAAAGGGGGAGGCTGAAGACCGAGGTGGAGATCGAACTCCCACCCACCCACCCCCCCCCCCCACCACCGAGGGATTTGGGATTCATCTTTGCACGGGAATATTCGGAGCTGAGCTCAGGAGGGAGTGCGACTGCCTTTTGGATTTGGCTCAAGGTAACAAACACCTAACTTTGCCTACACTTTTCTGGCTGTGCTTTTCTCCCTGTGAGAAACATCTCAAAGCACCAACCCGCACCTACTCCCCCAGCCCTCCCTCCCTCTCCCGCCGATGAATTTTTTTGTCTTGCAGTGTCAGCCATGGCTCAGTTGGTAGCACACTTGCCTCTGAATCAGAAGGTTGTGGGTTCAAGTCCCACTCCAGGAACTTAAAGCTAGGCTGACACTCCAGTGCAGTACTGAGCGAGTGCTGCACTGTCGGAGATGCTGTCTTTCGGATGAGACGTTAAACCGAGGCCCCGTCTGCCCTCTCAGGTGGATGTAAAAGATCCCGCGGCACTATTTCGAAGAAGAGCAGGGGAGTTATCCCTGGTGTCCTGGCAAATACTTATACCTCAACCAACATAACAAAAACAGATTATCTGGTCATCACATTGCTGTTTGTGGGACCTTGCTGTGCACAAATTAGCTGCCGTATTTCCCACATTACAACAGTGACTGCACTTCAAAAGTACTTCATTGGCTGTAAAGCGCTTTGAGATGTCCGGAGGTTGTGAAAGGCGTTATATAAATGCAAGTTTTTCTTTTATAATACTCCTGTGCGGCGCCTTGGGACGTTTTACTGTTAAAGGCGCTATATAAATACAAGTTGTTGTTGTTGAAGAAATTAAAGCAAGATCCCAGGAATTAATTTCCATAAAGTCGCCTTCACCTCAACACCTTTCCTGTTCATCCTCACTGGTGGGGGGGGGCGGGTGGGGGGGGTGGGGGGTGGGGGGCGGGGGGGGGCGGCGCAGGGTGGGGCGGGGGAAGGGGAGAAATATGTCATGGGGTTAAAATCATTGTCCCCAGGCTTTATTCATGATTCGTGATTGTTACGATGAAAAGCTGCGCACTTATTAACTGGACGCATAAAGAGGCACTTTTCTTTATTTTTCCTTCCCGCTCAGCTTTTCTGCCCGCGTTTGCATAACCGATGGCGCCATTATGTCAAAAAGGTTGTGGGTTCAAGTCCTGCCCCAGACACTGCCCTGTCGGAGGCGCCGTCTTTCCGATGAGACAATAAACCCGAAACCCCGCCTGCCCTCTCAAGCGGGACGTAAAAGATCCCGCGGCCACTATTTCGAAGAAGAGCAGGGGGTTGGGGGGGGGGGGTTGCGTGGGAGTTATCCCCGGTGTCCTGGGCCAATGTTTATTCCTCAATCAACATCACTAAAAACAGATTATCTGGTCATTACCTCATTGCTGCTTGTGAGAGCTTGCTGTGCGCGTTTCCCTACATTACAACAGTGACTCCACTTCAAAAGTACTTCATTGGCTGTAAAGTGCTTTGAGATGTCCGGTGGTCGTGAAAGGCGCTATATAAATGCAAGACTTTCTTTTTTATGTTATCAGGGAGCCAAAAGTCTGCACGGGCTCTTCGTATCACTTATTTGGTAACTACACGGCCTAGTCTAGCACACTGATCCCCAGTCTGATTTACCTGGTCTCAGTTGGGACGGTGTGGGAGAAGGGGGTTGGTGGTGGGGAGGGGGTGGCGGAGGGTAAAGATCGCGTTTCAATTGCTTTGATAATGGCGTAAGTTAATCGAGACCGTAATATCTGCACAAGTTGGGGGGGGGGGCGGTGTGGGAGGGGCGGAGGTGTGGGGGGGAATAGAGATTTAAAATTCATTGGTGTAGAAATTGGTCTCGGGCAATGGCGTAACGGACTTATCCCATCGGCCTCCCGTTATACGCCCGGCCCCATAATCAGGTCCGTTGGCTTCACTTGGGCTGGGCGCATTGCCCGATGTGGTACCGCCCGTTTAACACCGCCGGTCAAGATGGATTTCCACCCCAACACATCGATAAAAATTACAGACGGATCGCATGAAGAGAAAAACTGGACGGATCGCATCCCCTTTAACATAGCAATTCTCTATGCGGAAAATCAAAAGCCCCAGGATACGAGACCAAAGGATTTGCTCAATCTGAAAGAAAGTCTTGCCGCGCCTTTCACCACCTCAAGATGTCCCAAAGCGCTTTACAGCCAATTAAGTACTTTTTGAAGTGTAGTCGCTGTTATAATGTAGGAAACACTGCAGCCAATTTGCACACAGCAAGCTCCCAGAAGCAGCAATGTGAAAATGACCAGATAATCTGTTTTAAGGGATGTTGGTTGAGGGATAAATATTGGCCAGGGCACCAGGGATAACTCCCCTGCTCTTCTTCTAAATACTGCCACGGGATCGTTTACATCCGCCCAAGAGGGCAGACGGGGCCTCGGTTCAATATTTGATCCAAAAGACGGCCCCTCCGACAGTGCGGCGCTCCCTCAGCACTGGCACTGGGAGCGTCAGCCTAGATTTTCATGCTCAAGTCTCCGGAGTGGGGCTGGAACCCACAACCTTCTGACTCCGAGGCGAGGGTGCCGCGGCTGAATTAAGTCAGTAAAGAGCCAAGGTGTTTCCCGTGTGGCTGCAGAGGCGGCCCAGGAGGAGTGAGATTCGTGAAGGGAGCGGTGAGACTCAGCACCTCTGCAAGAACAGGGGGATCAAAGGGATCAAAGGGACGACTTGGCAAGACCGAGCTCCCTGGGAGACTCAGTCTCGGAACATCACAGGAAGGTAAACAAACCCCTCGGCCTCAGATGATTTGATTGAAACCATTTTGAGCAAAGTTTAAAGAAACACGCAGAAAACGCGAGGAGTGCTGACGGGAGCAAGATCTCTTTGCCTCGAGCGGTTTGGAAAGTCGCCGCGGATTTCCGCAAAGCTGCCGAGGAATTCCCTCCCTAAACCTCTCCACCTCGCTCTCCTCCTTTAAGACGCTCCTTAAAACCTACCTCTTTGGCTAGGTTTTTGGTCACCTCACAGAATCACAGAATCACAGAAAAGATAGAGGCCATTTCGGCCCATCGAGCCTGCACCGACACATATCCCACCCGATCCCCGTAACCCCTACACCAACACATATCCCACCCGATCCCAGTAATCCCTACACCAACACATATCCCACCCTATCCCCCGTAACCCCACGTATTTAATCCCCCTAACACTAAGGGTCAATTTTTTTTATCATAGCCAATCAACCTAACCCGCACATCTTTGGACTGTGGGAGGAAACCGGAGCACCCGGAGGAAACCCACGCAAACACGGGGAGAATGTGCAAACTCCACACAGACAGTCACCCGAGGCCGGATTCGAACCCGGGTCCCTGGCGCTGTGAGGCAACAGTGCTAACCACTATGCCACCGTGCTGTCCTACTATTTCCTTACATGGCTCGGTGTCAAATTTTGTTTGTATAACCACTTCTGCGTCAGCTGTGGCTCAGTGGGTAGCGCGCTTGCCTCTGAGTCAGAAGGTTGTGGGGTCAAGTCCTACTCCAGGCACATGAACACATAAAGCTAGGCTGACACTCCAATGCAGTACTGAGGGAGTGCTGCACTCAGAGGTGCTGCCTTTCAGCTGAGACGTTAAACCGAGGCCCCATCTGCTCTCCCAGGTGGATGTAAAAGATCCCACGGCACTATTTCGAAGGAGAGCAGAGGAGTTATTCCCGGTATCCTGGCCAATATTTATCCCTCAACCAACATCACTAAAAAACAGATTATCTGGCCATTATCACATTGCTGTGGGAGCTTGCTGTGCGCAAATTGGCTGCCGCATTTCCCACATTACAACAGTGACTACACTCCAAAAGTACTTTATTGGCTGTAAAGCGCTTTGAGATGTCCGGAGGTTGTGAAAGGCGCTATAGAAATGCAAGTTTTTCCTTGTGAAGTGCCTTGGGATGTTTTATTATAATAAATGCGCTATATAAATACAAACAGGTGTTGTTGTTGTTGAGTTTGCTTTAAGAGCTGCGAGCTCGGAACTCGTGCAGGTGGGATTTTCTCTCCCGCCACCACTTATTCAAATGTGTCGGGCGCGCGTTGCCGACGCCCCAACGTTTGTCAAGGGTGGCGGAATGGCGGTCGACACGAGGCCTGGTTTCCCAGGCCTCTCCTGGGTCACAGGGCTTGAGGAAAAGCGGACCCAATGCCTCTTGCGTTATGGGGAAATTTATATGCGAGGCTGGCAGACAGGATGAGCTCAGAGAGGGCACGAGTTGTAAAAGGAGAGAATGGAGGGGCGGGGGGTGGTAGGGCAATGGGGGAGCCCTGGGAGACGCTTGGCTTGGTGGGTAAGGGGAAGGGAGGCAAGCGGCAGATGTAGCTGGACAGCGGCCTCAATCTTAGCGACCAGGGAAGTCCATGAGCTCCTCGCAATTATATAGGGCCCTGGTGAGACCACACCTGGAGTATTGTCTACAATTTTGGTCTCCTTACCTAAGGAAGGATATACTTGCCATAGAGGGAGTGCAACGAAGGTTCACCAGACTGGTTCCTGGGATGCGGGGATTGTCCTTTGAGGAGAGATTGAGTAGACAAGGCCTATATTCTCCAGAGTTTAGAAGAATGAGAGATGATCTCATTGAAACACAGAAAATTCTTACAGGGCTTGACAGGGAAGATGCAGGGAGGATGTTTCCCCTGGCTGGGGAGTCTAGAACCAGGGGTCACAGTCTCAGAATAAGGGGTCGGCCATTTAGGACTGAGATGAGGAGAAATTTCTTCACTCAGAGGGTGGTGAATCTTTGGAATTCTCTACCCCAGAGGGCTGTGGAGGCTCAGTCATTGAGTATATTCAAGGCTGAGGTCGATAGGTTTCTGAATATTAAGGGAATCAAGGGATATGGGGATAGTGCAGGAAAGTGGAGATGAGGTAGAAGATCAGCTATGATCTGATTGAATGGCGGAGCAGGCTCAAAGGACCAAATGACCGACTCCTGCTCCTATTTCTTATGTTCTTATGTTCGCACTTGCTGTTGGAGGTGAGGGTGGAGGGTGGCGGGCAGGCAGGGGAGGGGAGTTTAAGAAAACGGTTGGTAGTGAAGAGAATCCAGGGATTATCTTTGCAGTCCGGGATGATTCATGGTCATTTTCCTGCTGGTGCCGGCCACAAATATCACTGGATTAATTTGTATGCTGGGTTTTGAACTCTGGACCTCTGGGGTGCACTGCTGAGTGTTGGCAGCACTCTCGCCTCCTGCGTCAGAAGCTCATGTGGTTCAAGTCCCACTCCAGAAACTTGAGCAGGCAATCTAGGCCGGCACTCCAGCGTGACACTGAGGGAGCTCTGCACTGTCGGAGGTGCCGTCTTTCAGATGAGACGTTAAACCGAGGCCCCGTCTGCTCTCTCAGGTGGACGTAAAAGATCCCACGGCACTATTTTGAAGAAGAGCAGGAGAGTTATCCCCGGTGTCCTGGGGAGAAGATCTAACCCTCAACCAACATCACTGAAACAGATTATCTGGTCATTATCACATCGCTGTTTGTGGGAGCTTGCTGTGCGCAAATTGGCAGCCGTGTTTCCTACATTACACCAATGGCTGTAAAGTGTTTTCAGACATCCCCTTTCTTTCTGTCGTTCTTCCTTCCTTCCTTTCTTTGTTTCTTTCTTTCATCCTTCCTTCCTTCCTTTCTTTCTTCCTTCTCTTCCTTTATTTCTTTCTTCATCATAAAGTAAAACGGGTGCCGAGCCAATGAAGCAGAGGTCAACAGTTACAACAGTGACTGCACTCCAAAAAGCACTTCATTGGCTGTAAAGCGCTTTGAGACGTCCGGTGGTCGTGAAAGGCGCTATAGAAATGCAAGTCTATCTGTCCTTCTTTAATATTGATCCCTCAACCAACATCACGAAAAACAGATTATCTGGTTGTTATCACAGAATAGTACAGCACAGAAGCAGGCCATTCGGCCCATTGAGTCTGTGCCAGCTCTTTCAAAGTGCTGTTTGTGGGAGCTTGCTGTGCGCACATTGGCTGCCACGTTTCCTACATTACAACAGTGACTACACTTCAAAAGTACTTCATTAGCTGTAAAGCGCTATGGGGCGTCCTGAGGTTGTGAAAGATGCTGTAGAAAGGCTAGACTTTCTTTCGTTCTTACCAGGACCATCATGTTACAGTACCATGATCCAGCACTAATCACCCTTTCATTTTTGTCAAATCTATCCCGGAGTTTTCCAGGAGAATGGAAGACCTCTGCTCTCCAGTTCTCAGCTGAAAAAACGTCACGCTTGCCCTTTTTTATATACTTTCCCCAAATCCCTGCTCTTGCTGGAATTGTAAATCTCGTTTGGACTTGTATCCCTCGAACATGCCGGCTCAGCTGTCATGGAACTTGTTTTTTTCTGCCCTCTAAAGGCGAGTTGGTTCAGGCTAACCTCAAGTTTGACAATCTGCCGACAACTAGTTAGGGAATCAGCAGATGCATTGTGTTCTCCTTAACACTCTTCCCCCGCCACATCCTATTTACCATGGCACAAGCAGCACAGCCTGTTCCCAGCGGAGGGGATTAACCCTCTCACACACCTCTTCCCATTCACAGTCAGACACCGGAGCAGCCTGTACACAGCGTAGGGGATTAATCCTCTCACCCACCTCTCCCCATTCACAGTCAGACACCGGAGCAGCCTGTATACAGCGTAGGGGATTAACCCTCTCACCCAGCTCTCCCCATTCACAGTCAGACACCGGGCAGCCTGTTCCCAGTGGAGGGGATTAACCCTCCCACCCACCTCTCCCCATTCACAGTCAGACACCGGGCAGCCTGTTCCCAGCGGAGGGGATTAACCCTCTCACACACCTCTCCCCAGTCACAGTCAGACACCAGGCAGCCTGTTCCCAGTGGAGGGGATTAACCCTCTCAGCCATCTCTGCCCATTCACAGTCAGACACCAGGCAGCCTGTTCCCAGCGGAGGGGATTAACCCTCTCACCCACTGCTCCCCATTCACAGTCAGGCACCAGGCAGCCTGTTCCCAGCGGAGGGGGATTAACCCTCTCACCCACCTGTCCCCATTCACAGTCAGACATGGAGCAGCCTGTTCCCAGCAGAGGAGATTAATCCTCTCACCCACCTCTCCCCATTCACAGTCAGACACCAGGCATCCTGTTCCCAGCGGAGGGGATTAACCCTCTCACCCACGCCTCCCCATTCACAGTCAGACACCAGGCAGCCTGTTCCCAGCGGAGGGGATTAACCCTCTCACCCACCTCTCCCCATTCACAGTCAGACATGAAGCAGCCTTGTGTTAACGCGATGCCATGTTCTTACTTAATAAAAGCCTTTAGTTTTAAGCTTTAACCTTTTGGATTCAGGCAGTTATTTGGCACATCAATTTTATTAAGTAACAACTTTTGGAAGATGGATCGATTTTTGAAACCAGAGCGTCTGGATATCGATCCCCATTCGGCAGATGCATCGGAAGAAATTTACGCATTGGCTTCAATGTTTTGAACACTTCATCGCATCGATCGATCCGACGGTTAACAAGTTGGGTCTTCTAACCAACTTGGTAAGTCATCAAACTTACTCTATAATTGAAGATATTACTACATATGAAGAGGCCCTCGCAGCTCTTAAGGCCCAGTACCTTAAGTCGGTTAATGAAGTATATGCCAGGTATCTTTTGTCTACTCGCAGGCAATTACCCGAGGATCCCGGGACGATTTCCTGCAGGACCTTAAGGCTTTGGCTAAGGATTGCAACTACAAGGCTGTCTCTGCCATAGTGTATCAGGAAGAAGCCATCCGTGATTCTTTCATATCTGGCCTCCGATCTAATTATATTAGACAGAGACTCCTCGAGAACGACTCGTTAGTTTTAAAAACGGTCGTCGCTACTGCTCGATCGTTAGATGTAGCCCAGAAGAATTTAGAAGTGTATGCATCAGCCCATGCGTCTCTCTCAGCCTCGTGTGTTCCGAGTATGGAGGCATCCATAACACCAATGGAGCCTCCACTTAATCCTATTGTTGCGGCTGTACCTCATGGGTCTAAGTGTTATTTTTTGTGGCCAATCTAAATACCCCAGGCAAAGATGCCCAGCCAGAGAGGCTACCTGTTTTAAATGTAAGAAACGGGGACATTTTAGTAAAGTGTGTAAGGGTAATCCTGTACCCGATGTCTTCTCTGCTGCCGCCTATCGTTTTACTCTAGCCTCGGCTACGGTTGACCAGACCATACCGTGTTCCTTGTCGAAATCTATGATGGACATCAAGATTAATGGTCGTCCTACTGGGTGTTTGATAGACTGTGGCAGTACTGAAAGTTTTATACACCCCAACCTTGTTAACTCCTGTTCATTGAACGTGTATCCTACTCGAAGTGAAATTGTGATGGCGTCCAAGTCCCTTACTTTGGAGGTAACTGGATATTGTAAAGTCACATTGACCATTAAGGATACGGAGTATAAGGACTTTAAACTCCTCATGTTACCTCAGTTGTGTGTGAACTTAATTTTAGGCTTGGACTTCCAGTGTCAGCATGAGAGCGTTACCCTTAAGTATGGTGGATCTCAGCCTCCACTCACAGTCTGTGGCCTTTCTACTTTAAAAGTAAGTCCGCCTTCTTTGTTCGTGAACCTTGCTCCTAATTGTAGACCTATAGCGACTAAGAGTTGACGGTATAGTTCAGAAGATAAAACATTTATAAAAGAGGAAGTGGAAAGGCTTCAACGGGAGGGAATCATCGAACACAGTAATAGCCCGTGGCGTGCCCAGGTGGTGGTGGTTAAAACTAATGAAAAGAAAAGACTTGTGGTCAATTATAGCCAGACTATAAACTTGTATACCCAATTAGACGCCTATCCTTTGCCTTGTATTTCTGAGATGGTGAACCAGATAGCTCAGTACCGCGTGTTCTCCACCATTGATTTAAAGTCTGCCTACCATCAACTCCCCATCAAAATAGAAGACCGACCTTATATGGCCTTCGAAGCTAATAGGTGCCTGTACCAATTCCTTAGGGTGCCCTTTGGAGTGACGAATGGGGTATCCGTCTTCCAACGGGAGATGGATCGTATGGTGGATGAATACGCGTTGGAAGCAACATTCCCGTACCTGGACAATGTTACTACCTGTGGGCGCGACCAAAATCTTGCAAAATTCCTCGAGACTGCAAAGAGGTTAAACCTGACCTACAACGAAAACAAGTGTACCTTCAATACTACACGTTTGTGTATTCTTGGTTGCGTTGTGGAGAATGGGGTAATCGGGCCAGATCCTGAAAGATTACGCCCACTTAAGGAATTACCTTTACCTCACACTGTAAAAGCTTTAAGAAGGTGTCTGGGATTCTTCTCGTACTATGCCCAGTGGGTGGCTAGCTACTCAGATAAAGTCCGACCTCTTATTAAGTCGACGTCTTTTCCGCTATCGGCGGAAGCTCAGGAGGCTTTCTTTAATATCAAACGGGACATTGAGAAGGCAGTGGTATGTGCCGT
The DNA here is from genome assembly GCF_052327205.1 of Somniosus microcephalus. Lineage (NCBI taxonomy): Eukaryota > Metazoa > Chordata > Chondrichthyes > Squaliformes > Somniosidae > Somniosus > Somniosus microcephalus. The sequence goes on along the minus strand of NW_028225179.1, from coordinate 135,227,720 downwards.
GGATGAGAAGATCCCTTTTCAAGTGGAAAGTGATGCATCTGATTTTGCGTTGGCAGCAACTCTTAACCAAGCTGGTAGACCAGTAGCTTTCTTCTCTCGTACATTGCAAGGACCAGAAGTTCGACATTCTTCAGTGGAAAATGAGGCACAGGTGATTATCGAAGCAGTCAGGTATTGGAAACATTATCTCGCTAGCCAACGTTTTACGCTTATTACAGACCAGCGATCTGTGGCCTTTATGTTCAATACTAAGCAGAGAGGCAAGATCAAAAATGATAAAAATTTTAAGATGGCGAATAGAAATGTTAACATATGACTATGATATTCAGTACAGGCCTGGAGTATTCAATGAGCCATCAGACGCTTTGTCACAAGGATTATGTGCTAGTCTAGGTGTAGATAAGCTTCAAAATCTCCACGACGCACTCTGCCACCCTGGGGTTACCAGAATGAACCACTTCATTAAGTCCCACAATCTACCCTACTCTATTGAGGAGGTCCGGACAATGACCAGAACCTGTCGTGTTTGTGCTGAATGCAAACCCCGCTTCCATAAGCCGTCCAAGCCAGCTCACCTTATTAAACCAACTCGACCATTTGAGCGTTTGAGTCTCGATTTTAAAGGCCCCCTTCCATCGAGCGACCGTAATGTCTATTTTCTTAATATTATAGACGAGTACTCTCGGTTCCCTTTTGTTATCCCCTGTCCGGATGTGACCAGTGCTGTTGTAATTAAATGCCTCTGCCAACTGTTTTCCTTGTTTGGCATGCCTAACTATATACATACTGATAGGGGTTCTTCCTTTATGAGCGAAGAATTGCGACAGTTTTTGCTATCGAAAGGGATTGCAACGAGTAGAACTACCAGCTATAACCCTCGTGGTAATGGGCAGGTCGAGAAAGAAAATGCGACAGTGTGGAAGGCTATCGTACTGTCTCTGAAGTCGCGAGGCCTGCTGACCTCTCGCTGGCAGGATGTCTTGCCAGACGTGCTGCATTCCATAAGGTCTCTTTTCTGTACAGCGACGAATGCCACCCCTCATGAAAGGATGTTTAGCTTTCCAAGAAAAGCTACTAATGGAATATCGTTACCCACATGGTAGACGACCACAGGCCCTGAGCTGTTGCGCAGACATGTGAGAGGCCACAAGACTGATCCACTGGTGGAGGAAGTACAACTCCTCCATGCTAATCCCCAGTATGCGTACATTCAATATCCGGATGGGCGAGAGGATACGGTCTCTATTAAAGATCTTACACCTGCTGGAGCTCGAAAAGAGTTCGATACTGAAAGTAGAGTTTTCAATCGTGGTATTGGACCTTCAGAGACACAAATCCTAAGTGTGGAAAACACTGATGATTCTGGGAATTCGAATGAACCGGAGTTAGTACGCCGGGAGCAGCCTCAGCAAGAGTTACATCGTTCCCAGAGGACTATCAGACCTCCTGACAGACTGAATCTATAGCAGGGGGTGAATGTGATGAAATAACTCTGTGTTCTGACATTTGTATTGTCTGTTGTTGTTGTACTTGCTAATGTCTGGAATGTTCTACAGATGTAACCACTAATGCTCCTCCCTAGCCCCGCCCCTCTGGATCCTCCGGATTGGTGTGAGTCTTATTCATAAGGGCTGGGTCGGTGATGAATGATGGCTGCCTTGTGTTAACTCGATGCCATGTTCTTACTTAATAAAAGCCTTAAGTTTTAAGCTTTAACCGCTTGGATTCAGGCAGTTATTTGGCACATCACCCTCTCACACACCTCTCCCCATTCACAGTCAGGCACCAGGGCAGCCTGTTCCCAGCGGAGGGGATTAACCCTCTCACACACCTCTCCCCATTCACAGTCAGGCACCAGGGCAGCCTGTTCGTAGCGGAGGGGATTAACCCCCTCACCCACCGTTGCCCATTCACAGTCAGACACCGGGCAGCCTGCTCCCAGCGGAGGGGATTAACCCTCTCACCCACCGTTGCCCATTCACAGTCAGACACCGGGCAGCCTGTTCCCAGCAGATGGGATTAACCCTCTCACCCACCGCTCCCCATTCACAGTCAGACATGGAGCAGCCTGTTCCCAGCGGAGGGGAATAACCCTCTCACCCACCTCTCCCCATTCACAGTCAGACACTGGGCAGCCTGTTCCCAGCGGAGGGGAATAATCCTCTCACCCACCTCTCCCCATTCACAGTCAGACACCGGGCAGCCTGTTCCCAGCGGAGGGGATTAACCCTGTCACCCACCTCTCCCCATTCACAGTCAGACATGGAGCAGCCTGTTCCCAGCGGAGGGGATTAAACCTCTCACCCACCTCTCCCCATTCACAGTCAGACACCAGGCAGCCTGTTCCCAGCGGAGGGGATTAACCCTCTCACCCACCTCTCCCCATTCACAGTCAGACACCAAGCAGCCTGTTTCCAGCGGAGGGGATTAACCCTCTCACCCACCTCTCCCCATTCACAGTCAGACACGGAACAGCCTGTTCCCAGCAGAGGGGATTAACCCTCTCACACACCTCTCCCCATTCACAGTCAGACACCAGGCAGCCGGTTCCCAATGGAGGGGATTAACCCTCTCACCCACCTCTCCCCATTCACAGTCAGACACCGGGCAGCCTGTTCCCAGCGGATGGGATTAACCCTCTCACCCACCACTGCCCATTCACAGTCAGACACCGGGCAGCCTGTTCCCAGCGGAGGGGATTAATCCTCTCACCCACCTCTCCCCATTCACAGTCAGACACTGGGCAGCCTGTTCCCAGCGGAGGGGATTAACCCTCTCACACACCTCTCCCCATTCACAGTCAGGCACCAGGGCAGCCTATTCGTAGCGGAGGGGATTAACCCCCTCACCCACCGTTGCCCATTCACAGTCAGACACCGGGCAGCCTGCTCCCAGCGGAGGGGATTAACCCTCTCACCCACCGTTGCCCATTCACAGTCAGACACCGGGCAGCCTGTTCCCAGCAGATGGGATTAACCCTCTCACCCACCGCTCCCCATTCACAGTCAGACATGGAGCAGCCTGTTCCCAGCGGAGGGGAATAACCCTCTCACCCACCTCTCCCCATTCACAGTCAGACACTGGGCAGCCTGTTCCCAGCGGAGGGGAATAATCCTCTCACCCACCTCTCCCCATTCACAGTCAGACACCGGGCAGCCTGTTCCCAGCGGAGGGGATTAACCCTGTCACCCACCTCTCCCCATTCACAGTCAGACATGGAGCAGCCTGTTCCCAGCGGAGGGGATTAAACCTCTCTCCCACCTCTCCCCATTCACAGTCAGACACCAGGCAGCCTGTTCCCAGCGGAGGGGATTAACCCTCTCACCCACCTCTCCCCATTCACAGTCAGACACCGGGCAGCCTGTTCCCAGCGGAGGGGATTAATCCTCTCACCCACCTCTCCCCATTCACAGTCAGACACTGGGCAGCCTGTTCCCAGCGGAGGGGATTAACCCTCTCACCCACCTCTCCCCATTCACAGTCAGACACCAGGCAGCCGGTTCCCAATGGAGGGGATTAACCCTCTCACCCACCTCTCCCCATTCACAGTCAGACACCGGGCAGCCTGTTCCCAGCGGATGGGATTAACCCTCTCACCCACCACTGCCCATTCACAGTCAGACACCGGGCAGCCTGTTCCCAGCGGAGGGGATTAATCCTCTCACCCACCTCTCCCCATTCACAGTCAGACACTGGGCAGCCTGTTCCCAGCGGAGGGGATTAACCCTCTCACACACCTCTCCCCATTCACAGTCAGGCACCAGGGCAGCCTATTCGTAGCGGAGGGGATTAACCCCCTCACCCACCGTTGCCCATTCACAGTCAGACACCGGGCAGCCTGCTCCCAGCGGAGGGGATTAACCCTCTCACCCACCGTTGCCCATTCACAGTCAGACACCGGGCAGCCTGTTCCCAGCAGATGGGATTAACCCTCTCACCCACCGCTCCCCATTCACAGTCAGACATGGAGCAGCCTGTTCCCAGCGGAGGGGAATAACCCTCTCACCCACCTCTCCCCATTCACAGTCAGACACTGGGCAGCCTGTTCCCAGCGGAGGGGAATAATCCTCTCACCCACCTCTCCCCATTCACAGTCAGACACCGGGCAGCCTGTTCCCAGCGGAGGGGATTAACCCTGTCACCCACCTCTCCCCATTCACAGTCAGACATGGAGCAGCCTGTTCCCAGCGGAGGGGATTAAACCTCTCTCCCACCTCTCCCCATTCACAGTCAGACACCAGGCAGCCTGTTCCCAGCGGAGGGGATTAACCCTCTCACCCACCTCTCCCCATTCACAGTCAGACACCGGGCAGCCTGTTCCCAGCGGAGGGGATTAATCCTCTCACCCACCTCTCCCCATTCACAGTCAGACACTGGGCAGCCTGTTCCCAGCGGAGGGGATTAACCCTCTCACCCACCTCTCCCCATTCACAGTCAGACACTGGGCAGCCTGTTCCCAGTGGAGAGGATTAACCCTCTCACCCACCTCTGCCCATTCACAGTCAGACACTGGGCAGCCTGTTCCCAGCGGAGGGGATCAACCCTCTCACCCACCACTCCACATTCACAGTCAGACACTGGGCAGCCTGTTCCCAGTGGAGGGGAATAACCCTCTCAACCACCGCTGGCCATTCACAGTCAGATACTGGGCAGGCTGTTACCAGTGGAGGGGATTAACCCTCGCACGCACCTCACCCCATTCACAGTCAGACACCGGGCAGCCTGTACACAGTGGAGGTGATTAACCCTCTCATCCACCTCTCCCCATTCACAGTCAGACACCAGGCAATCTGTTCCCAATGGAGGGGTTTAACCCTCTCACCCACCTCTCCCCATTCACAGTCAGACACCGGGCAGTCTGTTCCCTGTGGAGGGGATTAACCCTCGCACCCACCTCTCCCTGTTCACAGTTAGACACCAGGCAGCCTGTTCCCAGCGGAGGGGATTAACCCTCTCACCTACCTCTCCCCATTCACAGTCAGGCACCGGGCAGCCTGTTCCCAGCGTAGGGGGTTTACCCTCTCACCCACCTCTCCCCATTCACAGTCAGACACTGGGCAGCCTGTTCCCAATGGAGGGGATTAACCCTCTCACCCACCTCTCCCCATTCACAATCAGACGCTGGGCAGCCTGTTCCCAACGGAGGGGATTAACCCTCTCACCCACGTCTGCCCATTCACAGTCAGACACCGGGCAGCCTGTTCCCAGCGGAGGGGATTAACCCTCTCACGCACCTCTCCCCATTCACAGTCAGACACCAGGCAGCCTGTTCTCAGCGGAGGGGATTAACCCTCTCACCCACCTCTCCCCATTCACAGTCAGACACTGGGCAGCCTGTTCCCAGCGGAGGGGATTAACCCTCTCACGCACCTCTCCCCATTCACAGTCAGACACTGGGCAGCCTGTTACCAGCGGAGGGGATTAACCCTCTCACCCACCTCTCCCCATTCACAGTCAGACACCGGGCAGCCTGTTCCCAGCGGAGGGGATTAACCCTCTCACGCACCTCTCCCCATTCACAGTCAGACACCGGGCAGCCTGTTCCCAGCGGAGGGGATAACTCTCTCACCCACCTCTCCCTGTTCACAGTCAGACACTGGGCAGCCTGTTCCCAGCGGAGGGGATTAACCCTCTCACGCACCTCTCCCCATTCACAGTCAGGCACCGGGCAGCCTGTTCCCACCGGAGGGGATTAACCCTCTCACCCAGCTCTGCCCATTCACAGTCATAAATTGGCCAGAAAAAGCAATAATCCTGAGGATTGGGAGCAGTTAAGGATTCAACAAAGGAGGACAAAGGGATTAATTAAGAAAGGCAAAGTAGAATATGAGAGTAAGCTAGCAGGGAACATAAAAACTGACTGTAAAAGCTTTAATAGATATGTGAAGAGAAAAAGATTGGTGAAGTCAAGCGTAGGTCCCTTACAGTCAGAATCAGGGGAATTTATAATGGGAAACAAAGAAATGGCAAACCAACTAAATTCATACTTTGGTTCTGTCTTCACAAAGGAGGACACAAATAACCTCCCAGAGATGCCGGGGAACATAGGGCCTGATGAAAGGGTGGAACTGAAAGAAATCAGTATTTGAAGGGAAATGGTGTTAGGAAAATTGATGGGACTAAAGGCCGATAAATCCCCAGGGCCTGATAATCTACATCCCAGGGTACTTAAGGAAGTGGCCCTGGAAATAGTAGATGCATTGCTGGTCATCTTCCAGAACTCGATAGACTCTGGAACAGTACCCATGGATTGGAGGGTAGCTAATGTTACCCCACTACTCAAAAAAGGTGGTCGAGAAAAAGCGGGGAATTATAGACCGGTAAGCCTGACATCGGTAGTGGGGAAAATGCTAGAATCTATTATAAAAGATGTAATAGCAGAGCACTTGGTAAGCAGTGACAGGATCGGACAAAGTCAACATGGATTTACAAAAGGTAAATCATGCTTGACTAATCTACTGGAATTTTTTGAGGATGTAACTGGTAAAATAGATAAGGGAGAACCAGTGGATGTGGTGTATTTGGACTTTCAGAAGGCTTTCGATAAGGTCCCACATAAGAGATTAGCGTGCAAAATTAAGGCACATGGGATTGGGGGCAAGGTATTGACTTGGATAGAGAACTGGTTGGCGGACAGAAAGCAAAGAGTTGGAATAAACGGGTCATTTTCCGAGTGGCAGGTAGTGACTAGTGGAGTACCGCAAGGATCGGTCCTAGGACCCCAGCTGTTCACAATATATATTAATGATCTGGACGAGGGAATTGGATGTAATATCTCCAAATTTGCAGACGACACAAAGCTGGGTGGGAGGGTAAGCTGTGAGGAGGATGTCGTGAAACTCCAGTACAATTTGGACAGATTGGGTGATTGGGCAGAAACATGGCAAATGCACTATAATGTGGATAAATGTGAGGTTATCCACTTTGGTGGCAAAAACAGGAAGGCAGATTATTATTTGAATGGCAATAGATTGGGAGAAGGGGAAGTGCAAAGAGACCTGGGTGTTCTTGTGCACCAGTCGCTGAAGGTAAGTATGCAGGTGCAGCAGGCGGTTAAGAAGGCAAATGGTATGTTGGCCTTCGTAGCAAGGGGGTTCGAGTACAGGAACAAGGATGTCTTGCTACAGTTGTACAGGGCCTTGGTGAGACCGCACCTTGAGTATTGTGTGCAGTTTTGGTCGCCTTACCTGAGGAAGGATGTTCTTGCCATGGGAGGAGTGCAGCAAAGATTCACCAGGCTGATACCTGGGATGGCAGGAATGACGTATGAGGAGAGATTGTGTCGATTGGGCTTATACTCACTGGAGTTTAGAAGATTGAGAGGGGATCTCATCGAAACTTATAAAATTCTGTCAGGCCTGGACAGACTAGATGCAGGACGGATGTTTATGATGGCCGGGGAGTCCAGAACCAGGGGTCATAGTCTAAGAATAAGGGGTAAGACATTTAGGACTGAAATGAGGAGGAATTTCTTCACCCAGAGAGTGGTGAACCTGTGGAATTCTCTGCCACAGGGGGCGGTGGAGGCCAGTTCATTAAATATATTCAAAAAAGGGTTGGATATATTTCTTAAGGCTAAAGGGATCAAGGGATATGGGGAGAAGGCAGGGACAGTACACAATTTGGATGATCAGCCATGATCTCATTGAATGGCGGAGCAGGCTCGAGAGGCCGAATGGCCTACTCCTGCTCCTATCTTCTATGTTTCTATGTTTCTATGTCAGACACATAGCCAAGCTGTTCACGTCAAAGTGGAGGGGGGAGGGGGTGGATTTTACCCGCTCGCCTATCTCTTCACATTCACAGTCAGACACCGGGACCACTTATTCCATGCGGAGGGCAATTGACTATTCAATTCCAGTTTGCTTTCAAGCACCTCAATTCATTTTGATGTGTTTGTTTGCACATGTCTTGACCATTGAGTTATTTCCTGCATCTTGGGTTCTTTTTTCTTTTCTCATTTTAAGTTTGGGCACACACCGGATTCTCTTAAAAACCCATCTGGTTCACTAATGTCCTTCAGGGAAGGAAATCTGCCGTCCTTACCCGGTCTGGCCTATATGTGACTCCAGTCCCACAGCAATGGGGCTGACTCTTAACTTACTTCTAAAATGGCCTAGCAAGCCACTCAGTTGTCAAGAAGGCAGCTCACCACCACCTTCTCAAGGGCAATTAGGGATGGGCAATTAATGCTGGCTTTGCCAGCGACGCCCACATCCCATGAATGATTAAAAAAAACACAGCTTCACCTTCAACGAGTGTTCGGGCAGAGTGTTTTTAGTCAGCACAGGTAGGGCACCATGATACCTTTGGCTTCAGTATCAGCTGTGGCTCAGTGGGTAGCACTTTCACCTCTGAACCTAGAAGGGTATGGGTTCATAGCCCCACAGACTAGAGCACAAATCTAGGCCGACACTCTCAGTGCGGCAGTGAGGCAGCGCTGCGCTGTCGGAGGTGCCGTCTTTCGGATTATCTGGTCATTATCCCATTGTTGTTGGGGGGAGCTTGCTGTGTGCAAATTGGCTGCCGCGTTTCCTACAGTGGAACGGGGTCCTCAGAGTTAAGCTATTAGCCCTTACATGGGATTTTTAGAAAGATAGAAAGACTTGCATTTATATAGTGCCTTTCACGACCTCAGGGTATTCCCAAAGCATTTTACAGCCAATGCAGTACTTTTGAGGTGTGGTCACTGTTGTAATGTAGATAAACACGGAAGCCAATTTGCGCACAGCAAGCTCCCACAAATAGCAATGAGATAACGACCAGATAATCGTATTTTTAGTGACATTGGTTGAGGGATAAGTATTGGCCCAGGACACCGGGGAGAACTCCCCCCTGCTCTTCTTCGAAATAATGTCATGGGACCTTTTACGATCATCTGAGAGAGCAGACGGCGCCTCGGTTTAACGTCTCGCCCGGAAGACGCCACCTCCGACAGTGCAGCCCGCTCCCTCAGTACTGCCCTGGAGGAACCCTCAGAGCCGCGCGTGAAGTTTGAACAGCCCTTACAAAGTTTAGGATTACACCTAAATCAAAAAAGCAGAGGGCTGCAGCAGAACATGGAGTGGGGTAAGGGGGGACGGGTTTGAGGCTGAGGTCTGGGGTTCGCTGATGTCAATGAAAATTCATTGCATAGATTAATAAGTAATGCTTTGGCAACATAAAGCACAGAAGTAAGTGGAAAAAAATAGGCTTCCATTTGTATCTGAAATACATGTATATACATATATATATATCTATAAAGAGAGCAGCACAACTGAAACGGAATGGATAGCAGCTTATCAGAGCCGTCTCAAAAGAGCTTTACTCTAATTTAGTCACTGCACGTCTTTGAATGGCTCTCAGTGTGAGTAAACAATCCCCAAGTGATGAAAGAATGCCTTGTTAGTTCGCTATCGGCGAATGGCCTTGAATTGTCGAATGTTTTTAAAGATTTTAATGTCTAATCTTTAAATGGCAGCTGGTGTGTTTTTTCTTCTTCCTCCCCTTTCTTTACTCAGCAACGGAGGCCTTGTAAAACCAAATTAATAGACAAGGCCTCAGAGCCTGACTGTTACCATAGCGACAGAAAGTTTGTCAGCCGCTTGTGCCCTGGTGCTTTCCAAGATAAAATATTTCAATTTCAATGGGGCTTTCCAAGAGGTTCCTTCTGAATAGAGGAAAAAAATTAAGTTGGGTCAGCCTAACTGCCAGCCAGCTGATTATTTGTAACACGAACAGGAAATTAGGAACGTCAGGAACAGGAGGAGGTCAGTCAGCCCCCTCGCATTCCCCACAGTATTTATTTATAATATTTATAAAGGAGTAAGGTATTAACCTCAATTGCCACATGGGCTGGATTTTGGTCTTTACCACCTGGTCTTCAAGCACCTCCTAGGTGGAATACAGATAGGAAAACCACGCGGTAAGGATCGCAGGGCCCTTATAGAACACGCTAGGATTTCTTTACGTTCATTTCAATTAAAGCAAAATCTGGCAGGTTCAGTTACTGCAAAACTCCATGCCAGAGTTTTCTTTCTGCGCTACAAATAAGCAGGAAATATGGATGATGGATATTGGAGGAGGTTGCAATAGGTCAGACACTGTCCTTTCCCCCTCTGGGACTGGGAGGTGCAGTGGGTCAGACACTGTCCTTTCCCCCTCTGGGACTGGGTGATGCAGTGGGTCAGACACTGTCCTTTCCCCCTCTGGGACTGGGAGGTGCAGTGGGTCAGACAATGTCCTTTCACCCTCTGGGACTGGATGGTGCAGTGGGTCAGACACTGTCCTTTCCCCCTCTGGGACTGGGTGGTGCAGTGGGTCAGACACTGTCCTTTCACCCTCTGGGACTGGGTAGTGCGGTGGGTCAGGCACTGTCCTTTCACCCTCTGGGACTGGGTGGTGCAGTGAGTCAGACACTGTCCTTTCCCCCTCTGGGACTGGGTGGTGCAGTGGGTCAGACACTGTCCTTTCCCCCTCTGGGACTGGGTGGTGCAGTGGGTCAGACACTGTCCTTTCACCCTCTGGGACTGGGCGGTGCAGTGGGTCAGACACTGTCCTTTCACCCTCTGGGACTGGGTGGTGCAGTGGGTCAGACACTGTCCTTTCACCCTCTGGGACTGGGTGGTGCAGTGGGTCAGACACTGTCCTTTCCCCCTCTGGGACTGGGTGGTGCAGTGGGTCAGACACTGTCCTTTCCCCCTCTGGGACTGGGCGGTGCAGTGGGTCAGACACTGTCCTTTCCCCCTCTGGGACTGGGAGGTGCAGTGGGTCAGACACTGTCCTTTCCCCCTCTGGGACTGGGTGGTGCAGTGGGTCAGACACTGTCCTTTCCCCCTCTGGGACTGGGTGGTGCAGTGGGTCAGACACTGTCCTTTCCCCCTCTGGGACTGGGCGGTGTCGTGGGTCAGACACTGTCCTTTCCCCCTCTGGGACTGGGTGGTGCAGTGTGTCTGACATTGTCCTTTCACCCTCTGGGACTGGGTGGTGCAGTGGGTCTGACATTGTCCTTTCACCCTCTGGGACTGGGCGGTGCAGTGGGTCAGACACTGTCCCTTCCCCTTCTGGGAATGGGTGGTGCAGTGGGTCAGACACTGCCCTTTCCACCTCTGGTACTGGGTGGTGCAGTGGGTCAGACACTGTCCTTTCCCCCTCTGGGACTGGGCAGTGCGGTGGGTCAGACACTGTCCTTTCCCCCTCTGGGACTGGGTGGTGCAGTGGGTCAGACACTGTCCTTTCCCCCTCTAGGACTGGGCGGTGTAGTGGGTCAGACACTGTCCTTTCCCCCTCTGGGACTGGGTGGTGCAGTGGGTCAGATTCTGTCCTTTCCCCCTCTGGGACTGGGTGGTGCAGTGGGTCGGACACTGTCCTTTCCCCCTCTGAGACTGGGTGGTGCAGTGGGTCAGACACTGTCCTTTCCCCCTCTGAGACTGGGTGGTGCAGTGGGTCAGATACTGTCCTTTCCCCCTCTGGGACTGGGTGGTGCAGTGGGTCAGACACTGTCCTTTCACCCTCTGGGACTGGGTGATGCAGTGGGTCAGACACTGTCGCTTCCCCTTCTGGGAATGGGTGGTGCAGTGGGTCAGACACTGCCCTTTCCACCTCTGGGACTGGGTGGTGCAGTGGGTCAGATACTGTCCTTTCCCCCTCTGGGACTGGGTGGTGCAGTGGGTCAGACACTGTCCTTTCCCCCTCTGAGACTGGGTGGTGCAGTGGGTCAGACACTGTCCTTTCCCCCTCTGGGACTGGGTGGTGCAGTGGGTCAGACACTGTCCTTTCACCCTCTGGGACTGGGTGATGCAGTGAGTCAGACACTGTCTTTTCCCCCTCTGGGACTGGGTGGTGCAGTGGGTCAGACACTGTCCTTTCCCGCTCTGGGAATGGGTGGTGCAGTGGGTCAGACACTGTCCTTTCCCGCTTTGGGACTGAGTGGTGCAGTGGGTCAGACACTGTCCTTTCCCCCTCTGGGACTGGCTGGTGCAGTGGGTCAGACACTGTCCTTTCCCCCTCTGGGACTGGGCGGTGTCGTGGGTCAGACACTGTCCTTTCCCCCTCTGGGACTGGTTGGTGCAGTGGGTCAGACACTGTCCTTTCCCCCCCTGGGACTGGGTGGTGCAGTGGGTCAGACACTGTCCTTTCCCCCTCTGGGAATGGGTGGTGCAGTGGGTCAGACACTGTCCTTTCCCCCTCTGGGACTGGGCGGTGTCATGGGTCAGACACTGTCCTTTCCCCCTCTGGGACTGGGTGGTGCAGTGGGTCAGACACTGTCCTTTCCCCCCCTGGGACTGGCTGGTGCAGTGGTTCAGACACTGTCCTTTCCCCCTCTGGGACGGGGCGGTGCAGTGTGTCAGACACTGTCCTTTCACCTTCTGGGACTGGGTGGTGCGGTGGATCAGACACTGTCCCTTCCCCTCTGGGACTGGGTGGTGCAGTGGGTCAGACACTGTCCCTTCCCCTCTGGGACTGGGTGGTGCAGTGGGTCAGACACTGTCCTTTCCCCCTCTGGGACTGGGCGGTGTCGTGGGTCAGACACTGTCCTTTCCCCCTCTGGGACTGGGTGGTGCAGTGGGTCAGACACTGTCCTTTCCCCCTCTGGGACTGGGCGGTGCAGTGGGTCAGACACTGTCCTTTCACCTTCTGGGACTGGGTGGTGCAGTGGGTCAGACACTGTCCTTTCCCCCTCTGGGACTGGGCGGTGCAGTGGGTCAGACACTGTCCTTTCCCCCTCTGGGACTGGGCAGTGCGGTGGGTCAGACACTGTCCTTTCCCCCTCTGGGACTGGGTGGTGCAGTGGGTCAGACACTGTCCTTTCCCCCTCTAGGACTGGGCGGTGTAGTGGGTCAGACACTGTCCTTTCCCCCTCTGGGACTGGGTGGTGCAGTGGGTCAGATTCTGTCCTTTCCCCCTCTGGGACTGGGTGGTGCAGTGGGTCGGACACTGTCCTTTCCCCCTCTGAGACTGGGTGGTGCAGTGGGTCAGACACTGTCCTTTCCCCCTCTGAGACTGGGTGGTGCAGTGGGTCAGATACTGTCCTTTCCCCCTCTGGGACTGGGTGGTGCAGTGGGTCAGACACTGTCCTTTCACCCTCTGGGACTGGGTGATGCAGTGGGTCAGACACTGTCGCTTCCCCTTCTGGGAATGGGTGGTGCAGTGGGTCAGACACTGCCCTTTCCACCTCTGGGACTGGGTGGTGCAGTGAGTCAGACACTGTCCTTTCCCCCTCTGGGACTGGGTGGTGCAGTGGGTCAGACACTGTCCTTTCCCGCTCTGGGAATGGGTGGTGCAGTGGGTCAGACACTGTCCTTTCCCGCTTTGGGACTGAGTGGTGCAGTGGGTCAGACACTGTCCTTTCCCCCTCTGGGACTGGCTGGTGCAGTGGGTCAGACACTGTCCTTTCCCCCTCTGGGACTGGGCGGTGTCATGGGTCAGACACTGTCCTTTCCCCCTCTGGGACTGGGTGGTGCAGTGGGTCAGACACTGTCCTTTCCCCCCCTGGGACTGACTGGTGCAGTGGTTCAGACACTGTCCTTTCCCCCTCTGGGACGGGGCGGTGCAGTGTGTCAGACACTGTCCTTTCACCTTCTGGGACTGGGTGGTGCGGTGGATCAGACACTGTCCCTTCCCCTCTGGGACTGGGTGGTGCAGTGGGTCAGACACTGTCCCTTCCCCTCTGGGACTGGGTGGTGCAGTGGGTCAGACACTGTCCTTTCCCCCTCTGGGACTGGGCGGTGTCGTGGGTCAGACACTGTCCTTTCCCCCTCTGGGACTGGGTGGTGCAGTGGGTCAGACACTGTCCTTTCCCCCTCTGGGACTGGGCGGTGCAGTGGGTCAGACACTGTCCTTTCACCTTCTGGGACTGGGTGGTGCAGTGGGTCAGACACTGTCCTTTCCCCCTCTGGGACTGGGTGGTGCAGTGGGTCAGACACTGTCCTTTCCCCCTCTGGGACTAGGTGGTGCAGTGAGTTCGACACTGTCCTTTCCCCCTCTGGGACTGGGTGGTGCAGTGGGTCAGACACTGTCCTTTCCCCCTCTGGGACTGGGCGGTGCAGTGGGTCAGACACTGTCCTTTCCCCCTCTGGGACTGGGTGGTGCAGTGGGTCAGACACTGTCCTTTCCCCCTCTGGGACTGGGTGGTGCAGTGGGTCAGACACTGTCCTTTCACCCTCTGGGACTGGGTGGTGCAGTGGGTCAGACACTGTCCTTTCCCCCTCTGGGACTGGGTGGTGCAGTGGGTCAGACACTGTCCTTTCCCCCTCTGGGACTGGGTGGTGCAGTGGGTCAGACACTGTCCTTTCCCTCTCTGGGACTGGGTGGTGCAGTGGGTCAGACACTGTCCTTTCCCCTCTGGGACTGGGAGGTGCAGTGGGTCAGACACTGTCCTTTCCCCCTCTGGGACTGGGTGGTGCGGTGGGGCAGACACTGTCCTTTCCCCCTCTGGGACTGGGTGGTGCAGTGGGTCAGACACTGTCCTTTCCCCCTCTGGGACTGGGTGGTGCAGTGGGTCAGACACTGTCCTTTCCCCCTCTGGGACTGGGCGGTGCAGTGGTTCAGACACTGTCCTTTCCCCCTCTGAGACTGGGTGGTGCAGTGGGTCAGACACTGTCCTTTCCCCCTCTGGGAATGGGTGATGCAGTGAGTCAGACACTGTCCTTTCCCCCTCTGGGACTGGGAGGTGCAGTGGGTCAGACAGTGTCCTTTCCCCTCTGGGACTGGGTGGTGCAGTGGGTCAGACACTGTCCTTTCCCCCTCTGGGACTGGGAGGTGCAGTGGGTCAGACAGTGTCCTTTCCCCTCTGGGACTGGGTGGTGCAGTGGGTCAGACACTGTCCTTTCCCCCTCTGGGACTGGGCGGTGCAGTGGGTCAGACACTGTCCTTTCCCCCTCTGGGACTGGGTGGTGCAGTGGGTCAGACACTGTCCTTTCCCCCTCTGGGACTGGGTGGTGCGGTGGGTCAGACACTGTCCTTTCCCCCTCTGGGACTGGGTGGTGCGGTGGGTCAGACATTGTCTTTCCTCCTCTGGGACTGGGGCTCTCTATGTGTGTCTCTTTCTCTCTCTATCATTCTGTCTCTGTCTTTCTCTCGTAGAGTGTGACTATCTAGCACTGAGATCATCAGCATGATGAGAAACAAATAACAGAAATGTTTATAAAAGGCAATGTGTGCGAAAGGCACTGATTCACAGGTGCCAGTTTTTGAAGTCACACTCACGTGATTCTGGTTCACCAGTTTATCGCTGAATGGTATTCAGAACAGGCAGGCATGAGTCATGGAGTGATGTCAGCCCTGGTAAAGGGCCCTTTGTGTGATTGAGCAGCCTGAACAGTGGGAGCACTGAATTAAAATGAAACTACCTGCTCATGTAACAATCCCAAATAGACACGATGAGTTATATGGGGCAACCGTCAACAAGTTAAGAAAAAAGGAAAGAGAAAGAAAGAGATAAAGAAAGAAAGAGAGAAAGAAAGAAAGAGAGAAAGAAAGAAAGACTTGCATTTGTATAGTGCCTTTCACAACCTCAGGGCGTCCCAAAGCGCTTTACAGCCAATGAAGTACTTTTGAAGTGTGGTCACTGTTGTAATGTAGGAAACGCGGCAGTCAATATGCGCACAGCAAGCTCCCACAAACAGCAATGGGATAATGATCGGATAGTCTGTTTTTTTAGTGATGTTGGCCCAGGTCACCAGGGAGAACATAAGAACATAAGAATATAAGAAGTAGGAGCAGGAGAAGGCCATACGGCCCCTCGGGCCTGCTCCGCCATTCAATAGGATCATGGCATATCCGAACCTAGACTCACGTCCACTTCCCTGCCCGCTCCCTGTAGCCCCTAATTCCCTTATCAGCTAGGAAACTGTCTATCTCCGTTTTAAATTTATTTAATGTCGCAGCTTCCACAGCTCTCTGAGGTAGCAAATTCCATAGATTTACTACCCTCTGAGTGAAGAAGTTTCTCCTCATCTCAGTTTTGAAGTGGCAGCCCCTTATTCTAAGATTATGCCCCCTAGTTCTAGTCTCACCCATCAGTGGAAACATCCTCCCCACATCCACCCGATCAAGCCCCCTCACAATCTTATATGTTTCGATAAGATCGCCTCTCATTCTTCTGAATTCCAATGAGTAGAGGCCCAACCTACTCAACCTTTCCTCATACGTCAACCCCCTCATCTCCGGAATCAACTAAGTGAACCTTCTCTGAACTGCCTCGAGAGCAAGTATATCTTTTCTTAAATATGGAAACCAAAACTGGACGCAGTATTCCAGGTGTGGCCTCACCAGTACCCTGTATAACTGCAGCAAGACTTCCCTGCTTTTAAACTCCAGAACCTCCCCCCCTCCCCTGCTCTTCTTCGAAACAGCGGCCGTAGGATCACATACATCCACCTGAGGGGAGCTGACGGGGGGCTCGGTTTAACGTCTCATCCGAAAGATGGATGACGACCTTTACGAATGTCTGCATGCGAAACTGGGCACCTCTGCAGGTTCAAACTATTCCTGGTGAAACTGGATTGGAGTTAATGATACTTGGTGGAACGTTTTGGGTAATAACATACTTTAAAACGCTGCTTTAGTAACACAAGAGAAACTGCTGACTGATGTCTGGTACAGATTAATCCTGTTTGTTTCCATGGTTTGCAAAGTGGTCCTGGATGACACCAGGTGATGTTACAGAAATTCCTGACCGCTTTCAAGGTGGGGTGGGAACGAGCTTTTCAAATAACTGCTGCTGGCTAGACCACCCTTGGAGTACTGTGCACAGTTCTGGTCTCCATATTACAAAAGGATCTGGAGAAGGTGCAAAAAAATAATTTATGAGGATGATACCAGAACTGAGAGGTTCTAACTATCAGGAAAGAGTGAACAGGCTGGGGCTCTTTTGTCTAGAAAAGAGAAGACTGAGGGGTGACCTGATGGAGGTCTTTAGGATTTTGACAGGGTTTTATAGGGTAGATGTAGAGAAGATGTTTCCACTTGTGGGGAGAACTAGAGGCCATAAATATAAGTTAATCACTAATAAATCCAATAGGGAATTCAGGAGACACTTCTTTACCCAGAGAGTGGTGAGAATGTGGAACTCGCTACCACAGGGAGTGGTTGAGACAACATATACGATCCTGAGGGGTCTGGACAGGGTGGATGTGGAGAGGATGTTTCCTCTTGTGGGAGAATCTAGAACTAGGGGTCACTGTTTAAAAATAAGGGGTCGCCCATTTAAGACAGAGGTGAGGAGAAATTTTTTCTCACAGAGGGTCGTGAGTCTTTGGAACTCTCTTCCTCAGAGGGCAGTGGAAGCAGAGTCTTTGAATATTTTTTAAGGCAGAGGTAGATGGATACTTGATAAGCAAGGGGGTGAAAGGTTATTGGGGGTAGGCGAGAATGTGGAGTAATCAGATCAGCCATGATCTTATTGAATGGCGGAGCAGGCTCGAGGGGCCGAGTGGCCGACTCCTGATCCTAATTCGTATGTTCGTATGTGCCTCCGACAGTGCAGCGCTCTCTCGTTATCGCACTATTTACCGGGGAATATTGGTCAGGTGGCTGGAGCCCAAGCATGTGTCAACCGTGGCTCAGTGGGCGGCACTTTTGCCTCTTGAGTCAGAAGGTTGTGGGTTCAAACCCCACTCCAGAGACTTGAGCACAAAATCCAGGCTGACACTCCCAGTGCGATAACAAGGGGGCGCTGCACTGTCAGAGGCACATATGAACATACGAATTAGGAGCAGGAGTAGGCCACTTGGCCCCTCGAGCCTGCTCCGCCATTCAATAAGATCATGGCTGATCCGATTACTCCACATTCCCGCCTACCCCCGATAACCTTTCACCCCCTTGCTTACCAAGTATCCATCTACCTCTGCCTTAAAAATATTCAAAGACTCTGCTTCCACCGCCCTCTGAGAAAGAGAGTTCCAAAGACTCACGACCCTCTGTGAGAAAGAAATTTCTCCTCATCTCTGTCTTAAATGGGGGACGTCATTTTTAAACAGTGACCCCTAGTTCTAGGTGCCCATGCCTTTCAGATGAGACGTTAAACCGAGGCTCCGTCTGCCCTCTCAGGTGGGCGTAAAAGATCCCACGGCCACTATTTCGAAGAGCAGGGGAGTTCTCCTCAGTGTCTTGGCCGATATTACAAAAAAAACCAGATTATCTGGTCATTATCATGTTGCTGTTTGCGGGAGCTTGCTGTGCGCAGATTGGCTGCTGTGTTTTCCTACCTTACAACGGTGACCGCACTTCAAGAAGTACTGCATTGGCTGTAAAGTGCTTTGGGGCATCCTGGGGTTGTGAAAGGCGCTATAGAAATGCAAGTCTTTTTTATGTTATTCTCAATATCCACCTGGAAAGTGAAAGTGAGTGAGTATCCCACAGCACCGGCTGGCGAAGGGTTAAACGTGGGACGTCTTTAGGGAGTGAATACCTGAAGTGGGCTGCTTGTTGTTTGACCAGGTTGCCTCTGTTCAGCTCGTCCCCAGACTTGGCCAAGTGAGCTCTAGCTTGGTCCGCACTCGATTCGCCAAGTCCTGCCGTGGGGAGTTTTTTTATTTTGTTGCAAGCACTTGTTCCGTTCGCACTGCTGGGGAGATACCACCCCATCCCTGCGCTGACTCGGGACGATAGCGAGGAATGCGAGGCTCGGCAGGAAGAAAAAAAAAGGCTTCTGTTTCCCAGAATAAACAGAGCGACCTTTCAGCTTCGGGGCAGGGAGCTCGGAGGCAGCAGCGAACACAAAGCCCACTGTTCAAGCCCGGCCGACCTATTTATTTCAATTCAGGCTGCACCTGTCCAAAGGGAACTGAAGGCTTTGGTTAACTCTTTCAGCGCTGAAAGTACAGCCAAGGAGACCATTCTCTTCTCTCGTTCGTTTCGCCTCTCCAAAAAAAAAGAGCCAGGGGTGGAACCTGCTTGGAACCCATTGTTGTCTGGAAGAACAGAGTTGCTGTTTATTCAAGAGGGGACGGAGTCATTCGTTGCTTTGGCCATGTGAATGAGACCACGGTCGCTCACTGTGTAACTGCGCAGAGTTACTGCCTGTACAGCCCGGGTAAGAAATGCTTATTTAGCTGTTCATTCGCCAGGGTAAGAGCTTCTCTCTGTGTAAATGTACAAAGTAATTGTTTGTTCGGTGTGGTCAGAACTGCCCAGTGTGTTACTGTAGGGAGTCGCTGCTCGCTCACCTACACTGGCTCCCAGTCCGGCAACGGCTCAGTTTTAAAACTCTCATCCTTGTTTTCAAATCCCTCCGTGGCCTCGCCCCCCTCTCCCCCTATCTCTGTAACCTCCTCCAGCCGTACAACCCTCCGAGATCTCCGCGCTGCTCCAATTCTGGCCTCTTGAGCATCCCCCAATTTTAATCACTTTGCCATTGGCGGCCGTGTCTTCAGTTGCCTGGGCCCCAAGTTCTGGAATTCCCTCCCTAAACCTCTCCGTCTCTCTACCTCTCTCTCCTCCTTTAAGAAGCTCCTTAAAACCTCTCTACCTTTTTCCTCCTTTAAGACGCTCCTTAAAACCTACCTCTTTGACCAAGCATTTGGCCACCTGTCCTAATATCTCCTTATGTGACTCGGTGTCAAAGCTTGTTGGATAATCGCTCCTGTGAAGCGCAAAGGCGCTATATAAATGCACGTTGTTGTTGTTTTTATAGCTGCAGATCAACTCCTTTGTGTATCTGGAGTTTTGCTGCCCGGGGATAACCCTGTAGCTGCCAGAGGTCCTGCGGATTAACTCTGTAACTGCCAGGGGACACGCGGATTAACCCTGTAGCTGCCAGGGGACCCGCAGATTAACCCTGTAGCTGCCAGGGTACCCGCGGATTAACCCTGTAGCTGGCAGGGGACCTGGGGATTAACCCTGTAGCTGCCAGGGGACCCGGGGTTTAACCCTGTAGCTGGCAGGGTACCCGCGGATTAACCCTGTAGCTGCCAGGAGACCCGCGGATTAACCCTGTAGCTGGCAGGGGACCTGGGGATTAACCCTGTAGCTGCCAGGGGACCCGGGGATTAACCATATAGCTGGCAGGGGACCTGGGGATTAACCCTGTAGCTGCCAGGGGACCGGGGGTTAAACCTGTAGCTGCTAGGGGGCCCGAGATTAACCCTGTAGCTGCCAGAGGACCTGGGGGTTAACCATATAGCTGCCAGGGGACCGGGGGGTTAACCCTGTAGCTGCCAGGGGACCTGGGGGTTAAACCTGTAGCTGCCATAGGGCCCAGGGATTAACCCTGTCACTGCCAGTGGTCCTGCAGATTAACCCTGTAACTGCTAGGGGGCCTGGGGATTAACCCTGTAGCTGCCAGGGGACCCGGGGATTAACCCTGTCACTGCCACTGGTCCTGCGGATTAACCCTGTAGCTGCCAGTGCTCCTGCGGATTAACCCTGTAACTGCCAGGGGACCTGGAGATTAACCCTGTAACTGCCAGGGGACCTGGAGATTAACCCTGTAACTGCAAGGGGACCTGGAGATTAACCCTGTAACTGCCAGGGGCCATGGAGGTTAACCCTGTAACTGCCAGGGGGGGCCCGGGGATTAACCCTGTAGCTGCCAGGGGACATGGAGGTTAACCCTGTAACTGCCAGGGGGGGCCCGGGGATTAACCCTGTAGCTGCCAGGGGACATGGAGGTTAACCCTGTAACTGCCAGGGGGCCCCCGGGGATTAACGCTGTAGCTGCCAGGGAACCAGCGGATTAACCCTGTAACAGCCAGGGGACCCGGGGTTTAACCCTGTAAACTGCCAGGGGACCCAGAGATTAACCTTTTAACTGCCAGGGGGCACAGGGGTTAACCTTGTAGCTGCAATGGGGCCCGGGGATTAACCCTGTAACTACCGGGGGCCCGGGGATTAACCCTGTAACTGCCAGGGGACATGGAGGTTAGCCCTGTAACTGCCAGAGGGAACCGAGGTTTAACCCTATAACTGCCAGGGGTGCCCGATGATTAACCCTGTAACTGCCAGGGGAGCCCGGAGATTAACCCTGTAGCTGCCAGGGGTGCCCAATGATTAACCCTGTAACAGCCGGGGGGCCTGGGGATTAACCCTGTAGCTGCCAGGGGGCCTGGGGATTAACCCTGTAACTGCCAGGGGGCCCAGGGATTAACCCTGTAACTGCCAGGGGGCCCAGGGATTAACCCTGTAACTGCCAGGGGGCCCAGGGATTAACCCTGTAGCTGCCAGGGGACATGGAGATTAACCCTGTAACAGCCGGGGGCCTGGGGATTAACCCTGTAACTGCCAGGGGGCCCAGGGATTAACCCTGTAACTGCCAGGGGGGCCCAGGGATTAACCCTGTAACTGCCGGGGGGGCCTGGGGATTAACCCTTGAGCTGCCAGGGGACATGGAGATTAACCCTGTAACTGCCGGGGGGGATTAACCCTGTAGCTGCCAGGGGACCGGGGATTAACCCTGTAACTGCCAGGGGACACGGGATTAACCCTGTAACTGCCAAGGGTGCCCAGAGATTAACACTGTAACTGCCAGGGGGCCCAGGGATTAACCCTGTAGCTGCCAGGGGACCTGGGGATTAACCCCATAGCTGCCAGGGGGCCCGAGAATTAACCCTGTAACTGCCGGGGGCCCCAGGGATTAACTCTATAACTGCCAGGGGACCCGGGATTAACCCTGTAACTGCCGGGGGCCCAGGGATTAACCTGTAGCTGCCAGGGGTCCCTGGATTAACCCTGTAACTGCCAGGGGGTCTGGGGATTAACCCTGTAGCTTCCAGGGACCCGGAGATTAACCCTGTAGCTGCCAGGGGGCCCGAGGATTAACCCTGTAACTGCCAGGGGGCCCAGGTATTAACCCTGATAGTGCATGGTGGGGGCAGTGGGTGGCGTTTCTACCGCGCATTCATTGGGAGACCGGTGAGCCCCCGCTAAGCAGGAGGAATTGGCTGGTTGTGCCAACCATGGCTCGGTGAGTTGCTCTCTCACCTCTGAGTCTGAAGGTCGTGGGTTCAAGTCCCACTCCAGAGACTTAAGCACAATATCCAGGCTGACACTTCTAATGCTGCACTGTTGGAGGTGCGGTCTTTCAGATGAGACATTAAACCGAGGCCCCATCTGCTCTCTCGGGTGGGTAAAAGATCCCACGGACACTATTTCAAAGAAGAGCAGGAGTACCGTGTACAGTTCTGGTCACCATATTATGTGCAAATAAGATTTACAAAGACGATACCAGAACTGCAAGGTGCCTATCAGGAAAAGATGAACAGGGAAGGCTGAGGGGTGACCTAATAGCGGTCTTTAAAATTATGAAATGTTTTGATAGAGTGGATACAGAGAGAGTGTTTCCACTTGTGGGGAAGAGCATAACTAGAGGCCATCAATATAAAATAGTCACCAAGAAATCCAATAGGGAATTCAGAAGAAACCTCTTTACCCAAAGAATGATGAGAATGTGGAACTCGCCACCACAGGGAGTGGTTGAAGCGAATAGTATAGATACATTTAAGGGGAGGCTAGACAAGCATATGAGGGAGAAGGGAATAGAGGGCAATGCTGATAGAGTTAGATGAGGAAAGAGGAGGAGGCTCGAGTGGAGCATAAACGCCAGCATGGACTGGTTGGGCCGAATGGCCTGTTTCTGTGCTGGAAATCCTATGTAATTCCATGTAACACTTCATTGGCTGTAAAGCACTTTGGGATGTCCTGAGGTTGTGAAAGGCACTATATAAATGCAAGTCTTTCTTTCATTCTTTCCCTTCTTTCTCTTTCTTTATTTCTCTTTCTTTCCCTTCTTTTTCTTTCTTTCTTTCTTTCCCTCGCTTTCTCTTTCCTACTTTCCCTCTTTACTTCTTTTTTTCTTTCCCTCGCTCTCTTTCTTTCCTTCTCTCAATTTTTTCTTTTATTCTTTCTCTTTCTTTCTTTCCTTTCTTTCTTTCTTTTTTTCTTTCCTTCCTGACACTACAATGAGAGACCCCCCCCACCACGTGGAATTTCAGGGGCTGATTTTCCTGTTTGCAGGATCACCTGGGCACAGGTGAAAAATGGGGCGATAGTTTAAAACAGGTGCTAGTGAACCGACAGCCCGTTTTACATAGAATCATAGAATGATACAGCACATAAGGAGGCCATTCGGCCCGTCATGCCTTGGCCATTTTACCTCTCTCCTGATTTTTGTTTCTATTGACTGCAATAGGAGTCAAGATTCGGCTCCATACAGTAACACACCGGGCAGCTCTGACCACACCGTTCAATTACCTTGTACAGTTACACAGCAAGCAATCCTTACTACAACAACGACTTGTTAGTGTAGTAAAACATCCCAAGGCATTTCACAGGGAGCCAATGTAGGTCAGCGAGCACAGGGGGGTGTGATGGGTGAACGGGATGAGTTAGGAAACGGGCAGCCGAGTTTTGGATGAGATCAAGGCAATGTAAGGCAAACAAGCACTACTTTGGTGTGCGACAGGCCTCACAGTCAAGCACACAGCCCACTCACTCCCACAGTGCTCAGGGATCCATCTCCAACGCCAGCCTCAAACTATTTTTAGATGTTTGACCTTTCTGAGGGGGTGAGGGGAAGGGTGGGGAGAGAGAGAGAGAGGGAGAACAAAAGGGTAGATGTGAGATGAGCTCTTGTTGGAGCAAGCGTCAGACCTGCCCTTGGGTTACTTTCCCAATCCAGAGACTTGAGCCCAAAATCTAGGCCGATACTCCCAGCGCAGTACTGAGGGAGCACTGCACTGTCGGAGGTGGTGAGACATTAAACCAAGGTCGCGTCTGCTCTCTCAGGTGGATGTAAAAGATCCCACAGCCACTATTTCGAAGAAGAGCAGGGGAGTTATCCCCGGTGTCCTGGGACAATATTTATCCCTCAATCAACATAACAAAAACAGATGATCCGGTCATTATCACATTGCTGTTTGTGGGAGCTTGCTGTGCGCAAATTGGGGTTTTCCTACATTACAATAGTGACTACAGTTAAAAAAAAAAGTA
The DNA here is from genome assembly GCF_052327205.1 of Somniosus microcephalus. Taxonomy (NCBI): domain Eukaryota; kingdom Metazoa; phylum Chordata; class Chondrichthyes; order Squaliformes; family Somniosidae; genus Somniosus; species Somniosus microcephalus. Next base: position 135,203,813 of record NW_028225179.1, on the reverse strand, counting down.
CTTCGTTAGCTGTAAAGCGCTTTGGGGAGTCCTGAGGTTGTGGACGGTGCTATAGAAATGCAAATTCTTTCTTCTTTTGTGCTTGACAGTTTATTTACAGAAAGGGCCTCCCCGCCCTCCACTCCCGGCTTGCCCCCCTCGCCAGCTGGACTGTCTTGTCAAAACAGCTGGTTGGCGCCCGTATCGTCACAGCTGCCCGTTGTTGAGTCAGAGTGTTTCCTGGTTGACACAAGGGCCCTGCCCGCACCACCCCCCCCCCACCAACCCTTTGTCCATGTTCAAAGTTAAATTAAGTTCAATCTTGGGATGTAGGCGTCGCCGGCAAGGCCGGCATGCGTTACACGTCCTGGGTATAACTTGAGCGGTTAGGCCACGCCACATCAGAGGGCAGTTAAGAGTCAGCCACGCCGGCGGTGGGTTGGAGCCATGCACACAACCCAGAGCGGGTAAGGGAGGCAGGATTCATTCCCCGGTGTCAGCTGTGGCTCAGTGGGTAGCACACTCGCCTCGGAGTCTAGAAGGTCGCGGGTTCATAGTCCCCACTCTGGGGGCTTGCACACATATAGCTAGGCTGGCACTCCCAGTGCAGTACTGAGGGAGTGCTGCGCTGTCGGAGGTGCCGTCTTTCAGATGAGATGTTAAACCGAGGCCCGTCTGCCCCCTCAGGTGGACACAAAAGATCCCAAGGCACTATTTCGAAGAAGAGCTGGGGGAAGTTATCCCTGGTGTCCTGGCCAACATTTATCCCTCAATCAACATAACAAAAACAGACTATCTGGTCATTATCACATTGCTGTTTGTGGGATCTTGCTGTGTGCAAATTGGCTGCCGCATTTCCCACATTACAACAGTGTCTCTACTTCATTGGCTGTAAAGCGCTTTGAGACGTCCGGTGGTTGTGAAAGGCGCGATAGAAATGCAAGTCTTTCTTTCTTTAAAGGGCACCGATGGGGCAGTTGGGTTTTTCACGACAGCCTGACAACTTCACGGTCACTTTTAGTGCGGCTCAGTGGGCAGCACTCTCGCTTTCTGAGTCAGCAGGTCGTGGGTTCAAGTCCCACTCCAGAGACTTGAGCACATAAATCTAGGCTGACGCTCCCAGTGCAGTACTGAGGGAGTGCTGCACTGTCAGAGGTGCCGTCTTTCGGATGAGACGTTAAACCGAGGCCCCGTCTGCTCTCTCAGGTGGACGTAAAAGATCCCACGGCACTATTTTTAAGAAGAGCAGAGGAGTTCTCCCCTGGCCAATATTTACCCCCCAACCGACATCACTAAAACAAATGATCTGGTCACTATCTCACTGCTGTTGGTGGGACCTTGCTGTGCGCAAATTGGTACATTTTAGGGTGGGGAAAGGGGGATGGCATTTACACATTGGCCTAGACTTTCCTGGTTACTTTTTAGGAAATGCGGCAGCCAATTTGCGCACAGCAAGGTCCCACAAACAGCAATCAGATAATGACCAGATAATCTCTTTTAATAATGTTAGTTGATGGATAAATATGGGCCAGGACATTGGGGATGACTCCCTGCTCTTCCATGAAATATTAGCCATGGGATCTTTTATGTCCGCTTGAGGGGACAGACGGGGCCTCGGTTTAACGTCTCATCCGAAAGACGGCACGTCCGACAGTGCAGCTCTCAATTCAATTCAATTCGCTTTATTGGCATGATAAGGTACATCTTATGTTGCCAAAGCATCGAAATACATTTATGGTTGAACACATAAACGCAGATCTATTCATACAGTGTATAAACAGATATATCCCTGAGTGTATAAATATACATTCGTATAATTTGTACTCTCCCTCAGTACTGCACTGGAAGTGTCAGCCTAGATTTTTGTGCTCAAGTCTCTGGAGTGGGACTTGAACCCACAACCTTCTGAGTGAGAGGCGATAGTGCCACCCACTGAGCCACAGCTGAGACTACAGTATTTGTACAAGGTGCTCCTCATTTGAGGGTTTAATAGACATATATATAAAAAATAAGATTATTCAAGTTGTGCAGCTGTCTGGTAACCAGGCTGCCGCTGCCGTCCTCCCACAAGGGGTTAAAAGAGAAAGAATAACTAGCCGAGGAGAAATAGATCATGATTACATCTTATCTGATAAGCCCACGATTCTCCAACCCGTTCCTCGCGGTCTGGCGTTACAGTTAGTGGGTGAAGGGTGGTGGGTGGGATATTACTACGGGCGGGTGAAATCCCAGAAACTTCAAGGCAATCCCACAGAAGAATTTGTCTCGATAATCTCGGTTCAGCTCCCGCTGAATTCCCTGCAGCGTTCCAATCCTAGGGCCGGTCTGACAGGAGAAGCCACGAATTGGGAGTGGAGCCTGGAAGTCTGTGCTCGCCTCTGATGCTGAGGTTTGTGTGGAGTGCCGAGGCTGATGAAGGGTTCTGCGTCCCCTTGATGCTTCACTGTTTGCAACTCTTTCATTTCACAGCTGCTGGTTAATTACCTCCGTGTCTGTCTGTTGCTCAGGTGGTCGAGGAAGGAAAGACAGACAGAGAGACAGACAGACTTGCATTTATATAGCGCCTTTCACGACCTCAGGACGTCCCAAAGCGCTTCACAGCCAGTCGGGTACTTTCGAAGTTTAGTCACTGTTGTAATGTAGGAAATGCGGCAGCAATTGTCGCTGTCGCATGCTTCCTGTGATTCTGATGTGTCACACTTCCCGTGACACCCGTGTGTAACGCTTCCCGTGACGCCCATGGGTAATGCTTCCCGTGACGCCCATGGGTAATGCTTCCCGTGACGCCCGTGGGTAACGCTTCCCGTGACGCCCGTGTGTAACGCTTCCCGTGACGCCCGTGTGTAACGCTTCCCGTGATGCCTGTGGGTAACGCTTCCCGTGACGCCCGTGGGTAACGCTTCCCGTGATTCCCATATGTAATGCTTCCCGTGGTGCCAACGTGTAACACTTCCCATGAGGCTCGTGCATAACACTTCCCACGACTCCCATGTGTAACACTTCCCGTCATGCCCATGGGTCACATTTCCCATCACACCCCTGCCTCACACTTCCTGAGGCGCTCTCAGTCACTTAATCATAGTCAAAGTTGTGTCGGCAAATTTGCATGGCCGATTTACTCTAGATCACCCGACTGGCTCGTTCGGCCCACGTGAGGGCCTCCCAGCCTGGTGCGGCCAAGACCCCCAGCCTGGTCCGGCCAAGCCCCCCAGCCTGGTCCGGCCAAGCCCCCCAGCCTGGTGCGGCCAAGACCCCCAGCCTGGTGCGGCCAAGACCCCCAGCCTGGTGCGGCCAAGCCCCCCAGCCTGGTGCGGCCAAGCCCCCCAGCCTGGTCCGGCCAAGCCCCCCAGCCTGGTGCGGCCAAGACCCCCGGCCTGGTGCGGCCAAGCCCCCCGGCCTTGTGCGGCCAAGCCCCCCGGCCTGGTGCGGCCAAGCCCCCCGGCCTGGTGCGGCCAAGCCCCCCGGCCTGGTGCGGCCAAGCCCCCCGGCCTGGTGCGGCCAAGCCCCCCGGCCTGGTGCGGCCAAGCCCCCCGGCCTGGTGCGGCCCAGCCCCCCGGCCTGGTGCGGCCCAGCCCCCCGGCCTGGTGCGGCCAAGCCCCCCGGCCTGGTGCGGCCAAGCCCCCCCGGCCTGGTGCGGCCAAGCCCCCAGCTTCCACTTTCTCAGGAGCTGCAGCTCACCGTGGGAAGGTGTGTTCAAACAAACTGAGAAACAACTGAACCGCCCAAAGCAGGGCTTAGCTGGGAAAGCTGAAACTTGTTACTGAATGGTTCTTATAAATAGGATAACTTATACCTGTCTGCCTGTTGCAGGTCAACTGCTTGTTACAGAAACTGCCCGGATTTTATTTCCGTTCAATGGGGCGGTATCTATAACAGGCGCCCGATCATAATGTCGGAGTCGAGGTGCCGATTGGCCACGATCAATGTTCCCTCTAATTGTTTTGCTGGGTGCACGGCCCCTTTAGTGGGCTGCGCGGCCCATTCAAATCTCCACGCCTGCCTGGTTTCTCCATTGCAAAGCCATTGAGCGGCCTGTGCGGAACCTCCCGACCGTTGCGCGGCCGTGCAGCTTAACAGGAACACTAGTCACGACGGAGGTCTCTTCTTAGGCAGTCCCTCGGAACCGAGGATGACTTGCTTCCACATTAAAAATGAGTTCTCAGGTGACTGATGAGTCCAATGCGGGACCTACAGTCTCTGTCACAGGTGGAGCAACGGTGGTTGAGGGGGTGGGTGGGTGGGGTGCTTGGGTTGACGTGCACTCCTTGCGCTGCCTGCGCTTGGCTTCCGCTTGCTCCCGGCGAAGAGACTCAAGGTGTTCGGCGCCTTCCCGGATGCTTTTCCTCCACTTTGTGCGGTCTTGGGCCAGGGGATTCCCAGGTGTCGGTGGGTAATTTTAAACTAACCTGCCCATCAGGAATCCCACTGGATCAGTGGGGGGGTGGGGGGGGAAACACTGGTTTTGACACTCTCTGCTCAATATTGCTTTCCGTTGACTGCGACGGGGTCGTATAAGCCGCTTCGCGCCGTCAGTTTCCCGACAGGTGGATTAAGTTAAAATTGCCCCCCCGGTCTGACAAAGTGGCAGAATGGGCTGGAGGGGCGGAGCGACCCGTGTTCCTAATATAACTGAATGGCTTTTCGTTTCTTCTGCTTCCAGGGATGAGGAGCTCTTAACCACATCCGCACAGCCTGCGCCGCGGTGGAATCATGGGGCCCACGGTGCCTTTCCTCCTCCTGCTGCTGGGGATGGCCAGCAATCCATCGGGAGCCCAGGTGAACCTCGGTAAGTGTCAAGTCACCGCCGGCACCTCTCATCGTGCAAGCACGAGCAGAAGGAAATCTTCCGCCTTCGTACATGATGTTATTTCACCTCCTTGGAAAAGAAAGACTTGCATTTCTACAGCGCCCTTCACGACCACCGGACATCCCAGAGCGCTTTACAGCCGATAAAGTACTTTTTGGAGTGCAGTCACTGTTGTAATGTAGGAAATGTGGCAGCTAATTTGCGCACAGCAAGCTCCCACAAACAGCAGTGTGATAATGACCAGATCATCTGTTTTAGTTTTGTTGATTGAGGGGATAAATATTGGCCCAGGACACCATGGATAACTCCCCTGCTCTTCTATTGAAATAGTGCCACGGAGATCTTTTACATCCTGCTGAGAGAGCAGACAGGGTCTCGGTTTAAAGTCTCATCCAAAAGACAGCACCTCTGACAGTGCAGCACTCCTTCCGTACTGCATTGGAGAGTCAGCCTGGATTTTGGAGTTCAAGTCCCTGGAGTGGGACTTGAACCCACAACCTTCATGACCCAGGGAGCGAGGATGCGTACCCACTGAGCCACAGGTCTCACAGCTAATGAGTAACTTCCCCCCCACCCCCCCGCCCCCCGCCCCGCCCCGCCCCACATATAGTTCACTGTGGTCTTGTCAGTAACTACAGTAACTAATCGGCACACAGCAAGTGAGATGTGACCTTTTTATTTTGGGTGGTGTTGTTAGAGGGTTGAATGTTGGCCGAATACACCGGGGAGAACTCTCCCATGTTCTTCGTTCAAACAGCGCCGTGAAGATTCTCGATCCTGGTGACTGACTTACATAAATAGGTTGGAATTCGGGGCTGTGTATTAGGAGTGGTGATGTTGATGGGGCACCAGTGCATTGTGCCGTGGATTGGTAAAGTTTTTGATGGTCGTGGTGTTGAGAGGAGCAGCAGGCGTTCATAGAATCACACAGACGGAGACCATTTGGCCCATCGCGCCTGTGCCAGCTCTTTGAAAGAGTGATCCATAGAAACATAGAAACATAGAAGATAGGAGCAGTAGTAGGCCATTCGGGCCCTCGAGCCCGCTCCGCCATTTAATGAGATCATGGCTGATCATCCAAATTCAGTACCCTGTCCCTAATTTCTCCCTGTATCCTTTGATCCCTTTAGCCTTAAGAAATATATCTATCGCCTTCTTGAATACATTTAATGAATTGGCCTCAACTGCCTTCTGCGGTAGAGAATTCCACAGGTTCACCACTCTCTGGGTGAAGAAATTCCTCCTCATCTCTGTCCTAAATGGCTTACCCCTTATCTTTAGACTGTGACCCCTGGTTCTGGACTCCCCCGCCACCTGGAACATCCTTCCTGCATCTAGTCTGTCTAGTCCTGTTAGAATTTTATTAATATAAGAACATAAGAACATAAGAAATAGGAGCAGGAGTAGGCCAATCGGCCCCTCGAGCCTGCTCCGCCATTCAATAAGATCATGGCTGATCTGATCCTAACCGCCAATCCACTATCACAGAACCATCTCCTGAATCTAACAGAATTAGACACACGAAATAGGAGCGGGATCAGGCTACACGGCCCCTGGGCCCGCTCCGCTACCCACAGGGCCATGACCGATCCAAACCTAGACGCATGTCCAAATTCCTGCCCGCTCCCCGTAACCGTTAATTCCCTTTACTTCTAGGAAACTGTCTATTTCTGTTTTAAATTTATGTAATGATGTAGCTTCTACAGCTTTTTGGGGCAGCATATTCCATGGACCTACCACCCTCTGAGTGAAGTAGTTCCTCCTCATCTCAGTTTTGAAAGAGCAGCCCCTTATTCTAAGACTATGCCCCCTCATTCTAGTTTCACCCATCATCGGGAACATCTTCCCCGCATCCACCCGATCCAACCCCTTCACAATCTTATATGTTTCAATAAGATTGCCTCTCATTCTTCTGAACTCCAATGAGTAGAGTCCCAATCTACTCAACCTCTCCTCATATGTCCATCCCCTCATCCCCAGGATTAACCGAGTGAACCTTCTTTGTACTGACTCGAGGGCAAGTATGTCCTTTCTTAAGTATGGACACCAAAACTGTACGCAGTATTCCAGGTGCGGTCTCACCAATACCTTGTACAACTGAAGCAATACCTCCCTATTTTTATATTCTATCCCCCTAGCAATGAAAGCCAACATTCCATTGGCCTTCTTAATCACTTGCTGCACCTGCATACTAACCTTTTGAGTTTCGTGCACCAGGACCCCCAGATCCCTTTGTACTTCAGTACTTTCCAGTTTCTTGCCATTAAGATAATAACTTGCTCTACGATTTTTCCTGCCAAAGTGCATAACCTCACACTTTCCAGTATTGTATTCCATCTGCCAAATCTCTGCCCACTTACTTAGCCTGTCGATGTCCCCTTGCAGGTTTTTTATGTCCTCCTCACTCACTACTTTCCCTCCCATCTTAGTATCATCTGCAAACTTTGATATGTTACACTCGGTCCCCTCCTCCAAATCGTTAATATAGATTGTAAAGAGTTGGGGACCCAGCACTGACCCCTGCGGAACACCACTAGTTACTGATTGCCAGTCTGAGAATGAACCATTTATCCCAACTCTCTGCCTTCTGTTAGATAGCCAATCCTCTATCCATGCCAGAATATTACCCCCAATCCCGTGATTTTTTATCTTAAGCAATAATCTTTTGTGTGGCACCTTGTCAAATGCCTTTTGGAAGTCTAAATACACTACGTCCACTGGTTCCCCTTTATCCACCCTATACGTTACTTCCTCAAAGAAATCCAGCAAATTTGTCAAACATGACTTCCCCTTCATAAAACCATGCTGACTTTGTCCTAATAAATTATGATTATCCAAATGTCCTGTTACTGTCTCCTTAATAATGGACTCCAAAATTTTACCTACCACAGATGAGATCCCCTCTCATTCTTCTAAACTCCAGCAAATATAAGCCCAATCGACCCAATCTCTCCTCATACGTCATTCCTGCCGTCCCAGGTATCAGTCTGGTGAATCTTCGCTGCACTCCCTCCATGGCAAGAACATCCTTCCGCAGATAAGGCGACCAAAACTGCACACAATACTCAAGGTGTGGTCTCACCAAGGCCCTGTACAACTGCAGCAAGACATCCTTGTTCCTGTACTCGAACCCTCTCGCTATGAAGGCCAACATACCATTTGCCTTCTTAACCGCCTGCTGCACCTGCATGCTTACCTTCAGCGACTGGTGCACAAGGACACCCAGGTCTCGTTGCACTTCCCCTTCTCCCAATCTATTGCCATTTAGATAATAATCTGCCTTCCTGTTTTTGCCACCAAAGTGGATAACCTCGCATTTATCCACATTATACTGCATCTGCCATGCATCTGCCCAATCGCCCAACCTGTCCAAATCATCCTGGAGTTTCTTGGCATCCTCCTCACAGCACACATGCCCACCCAGCTTTGTGTTGTCTGCAAACTTGGAGATATTACATCTAGTCCCCTCGTCTAGATCACTAATAAATATTGTGATCCAGTTAGTCCCACTCGCCCCTGCTCTTTCCCCATAGCCCTGCAAATTTTGCCTTTCCGAGTATTTATCCAATTCCCCGACTATTGAATCTGCTGCCACCGCCCTTGCAGAGCATGACAACTCGCTGCGTTAAATAAAAGTTTCCTCATCTCCCCCTCTGGTTCTTTTGCCAATTATCTTTCATCTGTGTCCTCTGGTTCCCGACCCTCCTGTCAGTGGAAACAGTTTCTCCTTATTTACTCTATCAAAACCCTTCATAATTTTAGACACCTCTATCAAATTTCCCCTTAACCTTCTCCCCACATTGAGACCGGCACTGATTGCAAGTGTGCTGGGAGTTCCTCAGGGGTGAGGGAGGGGAGAGGAATGGGGTAACAGGAGGCTGATGCAGCGAAAGGTATTTGCCACAGGGCTCTGCAGGTTGTTATTGCCATATTCACTTACCCATAATCTCATGTTTAGTTTCAAATTCCACTAAAACCCGTCACAACATTCCCCAGTCATAAGCCACACAATTGCGGGGTGGGGGGGTGGGTGTGGGGAGGGAGGGAGGAATCATCCGATCTGAAAGGTCAATGAGGGGAGGCCTCCTCTCCCCACAAGTTGCTCACATGACGGAGAGATTTCGCCAAGCCAGCGGGAGTTAGCACTAATCCACCGACAACCCCCCCACGAGGGAAAATTCATTAAACAACCCCTTTAATCTGCTTAAGTCAAGAGGGCCAGCAGCGATCTCGACTGTTGAGGTTGAGTAGAACGGGCTTATACTCTCTGGAGTTTAGAAGAATGAGAGGTGATCTCATTGAAACGTATAAGATTCTGAGGGGAGATTGACAGGGTAGATGCTGAGAGGCTGTTTCCCCCTGGCTCAGGAGTCTAGAACCAGGGGGCATAGTCTCAGGATAAGGGGACGCCCATTTAGGACTGAGATGAGGAGGAATTTCTTCACTCAGAGGGTTGTGAATCTTTGGAATTCTCTGCCCCAGAGGGCGGTGGATGCTCAGGTTGAGTACATTCAAGGCTGAGATCTTTTTTGGACTCTAGGGGAATCAAGGGATGTGGGATGGGGCAGGAAAGTGGAGATGAGGTGGAAGATCAGCCATGTCCTTATTGAGTGGGGGAGCAGGCTCGAGGGGCCGAATAGCCGGCTCCTGCTCCTAATTCTTATGTTCTAAGTTCCCACTTAAAAAGATACGAGTTCAAACCAGCAGGCAGAAGGCAGATTTGAAATTGGGTGCCGCATTTCCTACATTACAACAGTGACTACAGAATACTATATAAATGTAAGTTCGCTGTCTTTCTTTCTTGCCTCATTTCTCTCTTTCTCTTCATTTCTCTCCTTCTTTCTTTCTTTTTCTCTCTTTCTTTCCCTCCCTCCCGGGGCAGGTCCCCTCAGCAGCCTCTGCACAAATCTCTTGGAAGCCTACCCTGGTCGGGTTAGGAAGGCTGTGGATGTGCCTGGCACCACCGTGGCAGATTTCACACTCTGTGCTCAGTCGCTGTGACTGGAATTTCAAGCACTCGGTGTGTGTGTGTGCAGACAGACACACAGTCGCAGCTGTGTTTAGATGTCTTATTGCTGTTTCTGAGCGAAAACAATCCCGGTGTCTACACTGAGAGGTGCAACAAAGGGTGGCGCTCCCACAGGGTTGCACGGTTTCGTCCCATTAACCTCTTCGGTGCCGAGGTGTTCGCTGCACTTCTTAAAGTGGAACAAATGGTCGTCACTGGTATGTTCTGAAAAAGGCCAATCACGGACTTACCACCATGTGAACCGGCTCCTGGCCAATGCCACTCACTGCCCCGTGACCCGGCCAACGCCACTCACTGCCCTGTGAACCGGCTCCCGGCCAACGCCACTCACTGCCCCGTGCCCCGGCTCCCGGCCAACGCCATTCACTGCCTGGTGAAGCAGCGAGACTCGTCTTCTGCTTTTTGCCTCACTTCTTTATTTTTTCCTTCCTTCTTCCTTCCTCCCTTCCTTCTTTCTTTCCTTCCTTCCTTTCTTTCCTTCCTTCCTCCCTTCCTTTCTTTTCTTCCTTCCTTCCTTCCCTTCTTTCTTTCCTTCCTTTCTTCCCTTCTTTCTTTCCTTCCTTCCCTTCTTTCTTTCCTTCCTTCCTCCCTTCCTTTTCTTCCTTCCTTTCCTCCCTTCCTTACTTTCCTCCCTCCTTCTTTCCTTCCTTCTCTCTTTCCTATATTTCTTCCTCCCTTCCTTCTTTCTTTCCTTCCTTCCTTTCTCCCTCCCTCCCTTCCTTCCTTCCTTCCTTCCTTCCTTTCTCCTTCCTTCCTTCCTTTCTTCTTTCTTTCCATCCTTCTTTTCCTCCCTTCTTTCTTTCCTTCCATCCTTCCTTCCTTCCTTCCTTCCTTCCTTTCTTCCTTCCTTCCTTCCTTCCTTCCATCCTTCCTTCCTTTCCTCCCTTCCTTCCTTCCTTCCATCCTTCCTTCCTTCTTCCTTCCTTCCTTTCCTCTCTTCCTTCTTTCCTTCCTTCCTTACTTTCCTCCTGCCTTCTTTCCTTCCTTCATTTCTTTTTTCTTTCCTCCCTTCCTTCCATTTTCTTTCATTCTTTCTGTCTTTCTTTCTTACTTTTTGTGTGATTAACCCTTTCATCGCCTGTGTAATGACTGGCTTAGTCAATGTACTGGCATCAATAGATTGCGGTATTTCAGTGCCAGTACTGAGGGAGGAGTGCTGCACTGTCGGAGGTGCCGTCTTTCGGATGAGACCTTAAACCGAGGCCCCGTCTGCTCTCTCAGGTGGATGTAAAAGATCCCACGGCCACTATTTTGAAGAAGACCAGGGGGTGTTCTCCCCCCGGTGTCCTGGCCAATATGTAGCCCTCAATCAACATCACTAAAAACAAATTATCTGATCATTGTCACTTTGCTGCTTATGGGAGCTTGCTATGCACAAATTGGCAGCCGCGTTTCCTACATTACAACAGTGACTACACTTCAAAAAGTACTTCATTGGCTGTAAAGTGCTTTGGGATGTCCTGAGGTTGTGAAAGGCGCTATATAAATGCAAGTCTTTTCTTTTCAAAGAAAATCCTGGGAGTTCTCCCCTGGGCTGGGCCTGGGCCAACATCCAACCAACATCACTAAAAACAGATTATCTGGTGATGACCACATTGTTGTTTATGGGATCTTGCTGTGCACAAATTGGCTGCCGCCTTTCCTACAGTAAATAATGCAAGGTGTTATATTAATACAAGTCCTTCTTTCCTTTCTTTTCTAATACCACCAACAGTTCCAGAAACCGCCCTGTCGCATCCCTCTTCCTTATTATTTCGGCCCTCTCTCGGAATCCCTCCCCGCGGAAGCCTGGTGTTTTTATATCCCATCTCTCTTTGATTTGCCCTGAGGTCGTCGTAAATTCGGCGCTGCCTGAGTTGCCCATCTGTCTCACGGACGGTGCCTGTTACGAGGTGAATGGAATGCGGCTCACGCAGAATAGGTGCCGTTTACACACCCTCGTTCAAACATGATCTCCTCCATGAGCTCAGCACATCAAACCGGCCTGCAGATAAAAAACAAAGCCTGTTTGCAGCTGTCCAAACTTGCCGGGACTTGTCAGCCATCTTCAATGCACCTTGGCGCCTCTCGCTCTCTCCCTTAACTGTCATTTCATACAAAGCATCACAAACCACATGCAAAGCCAGTTCTAACCTGACTGAAATGTATCCCCTTTGCCACCCATCAAGGGGGCTGTTCTCACTTGTACGCAAGCTCCATTTTTCCACCTCTACATTCAGGATTTGAATCGTCCTAGCATAAAACATCACCTTTGCCAGAAACAGTGGCAATTTTAACCTAACTCTGTATCTAACCCATGCTGTTCCTGCCCTGGGAGTGTTTGATGGGACAGTGTAAAGGGAGCTTTACTCTGTATCTAACCCATGCTGTACCTGCCCTGGGAGTGTTTGATGGGACAGTGAAGAGGGAGCTTTACTCTGTATCTAACCCATGCTGTACCTGCCCTGGGAGTGTTTGATGGGACAGTGTAGAGGGAGCTTTACTCTGTATCTAACCCATGCTGTACCTGCCCTGGGAGTGTTTGATGGGACAGTGAAGAGGGAGCTTTACTCTGTATCTAACCCGTAGTGTACCTGCCCTGGGAGTGTTTGATGGGACAGTGAAGAGGGAGCTTTACTCTGTATCTAACCCATGCTGTACCTGCCCTGGGAGTGTTTGATGGGACAGTGTAGAGGGAGCTTTACTCTGTATCTAACCCATGCTGTACCTGCCCTGGGAGCGTTTGATGGGACAGTGTAGAGGGAGCTTTACTCTGTATCTAACCCATGCTGTACCTGCCCTGGGAGTGTTTGATGGGACAGTGTAGAGGGAGCTTAATTCCTCCAGCCCCACAACGCCTTTGATATATCTGCGCTCCTCTAAATCTGCCTTCTTGAGCATCCCTGATTATAATAGCTCAACCTTTGGTGGCCGTGCCTTCTGTTGCCTGGGCCCTAAGCTCTGGAATTCCCTGCCTAAACCTCTCCGCCTCTCTACCTCTCTTTCCTCCTTTAAGACCCTCCTTAAAACCTACCTCTTTGACCAAGCTTTTTGGTCACCTGCCCTAATTTATCCTTAATAACAACAGAAAATGCTGGAGATACTCAGCAGGTCAGGCAGCATCCGTGGAGAGAGAAACAGAGTTAACGTTTCAGGTCAATGACCTTTCGTCAGTACTGGAAAAAAGCAGAAAATGGAACAGATTTTAAAGCAAGTTTAGGGGCTGGGAAATGGGGGAGGGGATGAAAGAACAAAAGGGAAGGTCTGTGATAGGATGGAAGGCAGGAGAAGTAAAGAGGCATTAAGAGATATTCAAGGCAAGAGGAGATGGTCATGGGGCAGGTTAAGGAACAAAGGATGGCTCTAGATGAAGTGTGAATTGCGCTGGCAGAATGGAAGACAGCTGCCATGTGGAAAAAGAAGCACAAACAAAAAGTGTGGATAAAAAAATATATATGTGATAGGGGCCGAGGTTCTGATCTGAAATTGTTGAGTCCGGAAGGCTGCAGAGTGCCTAATCGGAAGATGAGGTGCTGTTCCTCGAGCTTACGCTGAGCTTCCATGGAACAATACAAGAGGCCAAGGACGGTGAGGTCCGAGTGGGAGTGGAGCGGTGAATTAAAGTGACAGGCGACCGGAAGCTCGGCGTCCCCCTTACGGACTGAACGGAGGTGTTCCGCAAAGCGGTCACCCAATCTGCGTTTGGTCTCCCCAATGTAGAGGAGACCGCATCGTGAGCAGTGAATACAGTATACTAGATTGTGAGAAGTACAAGTAAATCGCTATTCACCTGGAAGGGGTGTTTGAGGCCTTGGACAGTGGGAAGAGGGGAGGTATAAGGACAGGTGTTGCATCTCCTGCGCTTGCACGGGAAGGTGCCGGGCAGAGGGGAAGGGGTGCTGGGGGTGATAGAGGAGTGGACTAGGGTGTCGCGGAGGGAGCGGTCCCTACGGAATGCTGAAAGGGGAGGTGAGGGGAAGATAATTTCTCCTTATGTGGCTCAGTGTCAAATGTTTTGTCTTATAATACTCCTGTGCGGCGCCTTGGGACGTTTTACTACGTTAAAGGTGCTATATAAATACACAAGCTGTTGTTGTCATTGTATCTAACCCGTGGTGTACCTTTCTTATGATGGTGACTCACCAACAGCGCCAACTGTGTGTAAACACAGCGAAATAGTTCCTGCAGTGGGTTGCCATGGATACAAGCCCTGGTGTGTGGCAATGTTGGTGAAAGTGAGAGCGTCAGCGACACGCGACGGGTAGGCACACCTCTGACCCTTCAGACCAGGTTTCTTCTAGGGGGATGCCAACCCCTCCAGGATTGGCCCTGGAGACTCCAGGAATAACAGGTTAATCTCCTGGACACTGCGGCGAGCAACACCCGGGAGAAAAATCGAAGGGGCGTTTAACATTTTTGTTTAAAATTGTTTTTTTATTTCTTTATTAGTTAGGGGGTGAAATGGGGATGGTTGGAAGATGGCTGTTTGACCGGGCGGGGCAGATGGAGGTGGGAGGGTCCTTTGTTGAAACCTCCAGGGGTATGTCCAACCAGAGTTGGCAACCCTACGTCCCGCCGATCTTTCATCCAAGTTTATAACTCAATATTGGGAAGACCGAAGCCATTGTCTTCAGTCCCCGTCACAAACTCCGTTCCCTGGCCACCGACTCCATCCCTCTCCCTGGCAACTGCCTGAGGCTGAACCAGGCCGTTCCCAACCTTGGTGTTATAAATCTCCTCATCATGAAGAAACGACTCATGAAATAATGCTGGATGGCCAGCTGGTGGCGCCATCCAAGGAGTATAAATACTTGGGCGTGGGCCCAGCTTGCCCAGGGACATTTTGTAAGACAGGAACTAGTGAATTACAAGTAGACCTCCATGTTTTGAAACAAGTTGATTAAAGCCTTGCTTTATACTCGAACCAAGTGCGTAGTGAGTTTTATTACGTCACTTGGTGTCATATTTGACCCCGAACTCACGACTGCACATCAGGCACCGTCGCTAACACCGCCTATTTCCACCTCCATAACATCGCCCGGCTGCATCCCTTGCCTCAGCTCATATGTTGTTGAAAACCTCAGCCATGCCTTTGTTACCTCTAGACTTGACAATTCCAATGCACTCCTGGCCGGCCTACCACGTTCTACCCTACATAAACTTGAGGTCATCCAAAATTCTGCTGTCCATGTCCTAACTCGCACCAAGACCCGTTCACCCATCCTTTCTTCTTTTTAGGCAGTCTCTTGGAACCGAGGATAACTTGCTTCCACACTAAAAATTAGTTCTCAGGTGACTGATTAGTCCAATGCGGGACCTACAGTCTCTGTCACAGGTGGGGCAGACGGTGGTTGAAGGGGCGGGTGAGTGGGGTGCTTGGGTTGCCGTGCGCTCCTTGCGCTGCCTGTGCTTGGCTTCCGCTTGCTCCTGGCGAAGAGACTCGAGGTGTTCGGCGCCTTCCCGGATGCTTCTCCTCCACTTTGTGCGGTCTTGGGCCAGGGATTCCCAGGTGTCGGTTGGGATGTTGCATCACCCCTGTGCTCGCGGACCTATATTGGTTCCAGTTAAGCAACACGTTGATTTTAAAATTCTCATCCTTGTTTTTAAATCCCTCTATGGCTTCGCCCCCCTCACTATCGCTGTAAACTCCTCCAGCCCTACAACCATCTGAAATATCTGCGCTCCTCTAATTCAGGCCTCTTGAGCATTCCCAATTTTAATCGCTCCACCATTGGCGGCCGTGCCTTTAGCTGCCAAGGCCTTAAGCTCTGGAATTCCCTCCCTAAACCTCTCCGCCTCTCCACCTCTCTTTCCTCCTTTAAGACGCTCCTTAAAACCTACCTCTTTGACCAAGCTTTTGGTCACCTGCCCTTATGTCTCCATATCTAGCTCGGTGTCAAATTTTGTTTGATAACGCTCCTGTGAAGCGCCTTCGGAAGTTTTACTACATTAAAGGCGCTGTATAAAAGACTTGAGCACAAAATTCCTGGCTGACAATCCAGTGCAGTACTGAGGGAGTGCAGCACTGTCAGAGGTGCTGTCTTTTGGACAAGACATTCAACCGAGGTCCCGCCTGCTCTCTCAGGGGGATGTAAAAGATCCCGCGGCACTATTTTGAAGAAGAGCAAGAGGAGTTATCCCCGGGCCAATATTCATCCCTCAATCAACTTCACTAAAAAACAGATGATCTGGTCATTATCACATTGCTGTGTGTGGGAGCTTGCTGTGCGCAAATTGGCTGCCGCGTTTCCCACGTTACAACAGTGACTACACTTCAGAAAGTACTCCATTGGCTGTAAAGCGCTTTGGGTCGTCCTGAGGTTGTGAAAGGCGCTTTATTAATGCAAGTTCTTTCTTGCTTTACAAAGCAGGCCTCCATGCCCGCCTTGTACAGTGGCTCAGTTGGTAACACACTCGCCTCGGAGTCAGAAGGTTGTGGGTTCAAGTCCCGCTCCAGGGACTTGAGCATATAAAGCTCAGCTGACACTCCAGTGCAGTGCTGAGGGAGCGCTGCGCTGTCGGAGGTGCCGTCTTTCGGATGAGACATTAAACCCAGGCCCCGTCTGCTCTTTCAGGTGGACGTAAACGATCCCGGGACACTATTTCAAAGAAGAGATGGGAAGTTACCCCCGGTGTCCTGGGCCAATCTTTATCCCTCAACAACATAACAAAAACAGGTTATCTGGTCATCATCACGTTGCTGTTTGTGGGAGCTTGCTGTGTGCAAATTGGCTGCCGCGTATCCCACATTACAACAATGACTACACTCCAAATGTATTTCATTGGCTGTGAAGCGCTTTGAGACATCCTGAGGTCGTGAAAGGTGCTGTATAAATGCAAGTCTTTCTTGCTTTACAAAGCAGGCCTCCACGCCCGCCGTGTACATTATACTATCAGTTCACCTTGGGATAATCAGTGTGTTGGGCCCTCCCACTCTCCTTCAGGACCTCAGTAATGCATCCTTGAACAACAGGTGGCCCGAGCACTCAAGTTACACATTAACTCTTGCTGTTATTAAACAGAGAATTAGATGAAGTATCAAGGAGCTGCTGGGTTCGAAGTTCCAGTAAATGTGTATTGGAGCTGAAGGCAGCGTTAATCATTACTGGGAGCGGGAGAACAATACACACACACACATTCTCTTCAGAACTGTTTAAAGAAAGATATGCATTTCTATGGCGCCTTGCAGGACGTCCCAAAGTGCTTTACGGCCAATGAAGTACTTTTTGAAGTGTAGTCACTGTTGTAATGTAGGAAACGCGGCAGCCAATTTGCGCACAGCAAGATCCCACAAACAGCAATGTGATAATGACCCGATAATCTGTTTTTTTTTTAGTGATGTTGGTTGAGGGATAAATATTGACCAGGACACCGTTGATAACTCCCCTCTGCTCTTCTTTGAAATAGTGGCCGTGGGATCGTTTACGCCCACACCGAGAGGGCAGACAGTGAATGGGTTTAACGTCTCACCCGAAAGGCGGCACCTCCGACAGCGCAGCGCTCCCTCAGCACTGCACTGGAGTGTCAGTCTAGATTTTTGAGCTCACGTGTCTGGAACGTTCTTTCACTGTTACAAAGGCACATTTATTCGTAACGTATCAGACTCACCTGGAACTTCTGATGACCACACTGGGAGCAAGCTGCCCCGGTCAACCAGACACTGCAATTGGGAAGTGTTTGGGGAGGGTATTTGCTGGTGTGATGTGGAAGGGGTTAATGTCCTCCACAGCATCGAGCTGTCTATGACTGTCACTTGGACAAAGCGGGCACAGTGTTACCATTAATTGATTATCTCTCTCGCTGCTTTCTATCCCAGTGTATTCAAATAAGGGATGGGAAAATCAGCAAATAGTTTGTGAGGGGATGAGACTTGACAATGCTGTGGTGAGCGGATAAATCCTCTCCAGTGGGAACAGGCTTGCCTGGTGCTTGACTGTGTCCAGGAATAGATGGGTGAGAGGGTTAATCACCTCCGCGGGGAACAGGCAGCCCCGGTGTCTGACTGTGAATGGGGAGAGGTGGGTGAGAGGGTTAATCCCCTCCTCTAGGAACAGGCTGCCCAGTGTCTGACTGTGAATGGGGAGAGGTGGGTGAGAGGGTTAATCCCCTCTGCTGGGAACAGGCTGCCCAGTGTCTGACTGTGAATGGGGAGAGGTGGGTGAGAGGGTTAATCCCCTCTGCTGGGAACAGGCTGCCCGGTGTCTGATTGTGAATGGGGAGAGGTGGGTGAGAGGGTTAATCCCCTCTGCTGGGAACAGGCTGCCTGGTGTCTGACTGCGAATGGGGAGAGGTGAGTGAGAGGGTTAATCCCCTCTGCTGGGAACAGGCTGCCTGGTGTCTGACTGTGAATGGGGAGAGGTGGGTGAGAGGGTTAATCCTCTCCGCTGGGAACAGGCTGCCCGGTGACTGACTGTGAATGGGGAGAGATGGGTGAGAGGGTTAACCCCCTCCGCTGGGAACAGGCTGCCCAGTGTCTGACTGTGAATGGGGAGAGGTGGGTGAGAGGGTTAATCCTCTCCGCTGGGAACAGGCTGCCTGGTGTCTGACTGTGAATGGGGAGAGGTGGGTGAGAGGGTTAATCCCCTCCGCTGGGAACAGGCTGCCCCGGTGTCTGACTGTGAAAGGGGAGAGGTGGGTGAGAGGGTTAATCCCCTTCACTGGGAATGGGCTGCCCAGTGTCTGACTGTGAATGGGGAGAGGTGGGTGAGAGGGTTAAACCCCTCCGCTGGGAACATGGTGCCCAGTGTCTGACTGTGAATGGGGAGAGGTGGTTGAGAGGGTTAATCCCCTCCGCTAGGAACAGGCTGCCCCGGTGTCTGATTGCGAATGGGGAGAAGTGGGTGAGAGGGTTAATCCCCTCCAATGGGAACAGGCTGCCTGGTGCCTAACTATGAATGGGGAGAGGTGGGTGAGAGGGTTAATCCCCTCCGCTGGGAACAGGCTGCCCGGTGTCTGACTGTGAATGGGGAGAGGTGGGCGAGAGGGTTAATCCCCTCCGCTGGGAACAGGTTGCCTGGTGTCTGACTGTGAATGGGGAGAGGTGGCTGAGAGAGTTAATCCCCTCCGCTGGGAACAGGCTGCCTGGTGCCTGACTATGAATGGGGAGAGATGGGTGAGAGGGTTAATCCCCTCCGCTAGGAACAGGCTGCCCCGGTGTCTGATTGCGAATGGGGAGAAGTGGGTGAGAGGGTTAGTCCCCTCAAATGGGAACAGTCTGCCCAGTGCCTAACTATGAATGGGAGAGGTGGGTGAGAGGGTTAATCCCCTCCGCTGGGAACAGGCTGCCCGGTGTCTGACTGTGAATGGGGAGTGGTGGGTGCCATGAACAGAGGGACAACCAGTAAACTAAGACAAGAGTATATATAAACAAGGCGAAAATATATTTATAAACTCAGGGATATACCTGTTTATACACTGTATGAATGGAACCGCGTTTATGTGTTCAACCATAAATGTATTTTGATGCTTTGGCAACATAAGATGTACCTTATCATGCCAATAAAGCGATTTGTATTGTATTGTATTGGGTGAGAGGGTTAATCCCCATCACTGGGAACATTTTGCCTGGAGTGCAAAGAGGTAAAGCGTTAAAACATCTTTCCCTGAATTTGAAGTAAATGTAGCAACTCAGGCAGAAACTACCCCTGCCCCTCCCCCTCCTCGCCCTTCCCCCTCCCACAGCTACTTCTTATCCTGCATCCACCGCTTCAAACCTCCACCTAGGTAACCAGCGCACAGTTGACCTTTAACCCATTGAACTGCCTGAAAAGAGCTTGGCATTCATGTCGCAGCTCGTTAAATTTTGAAGAAGGAACGGCCAATATATCTCCAAGTCCGGATGGTGTGTGACTCGGTGGGGAACTCGGAGGTGGTGGTGTTCCCATGCGCCTGCTGCCCTTGTCCTTACATTTCAGGACATTTTGCAGATACGCTCCACAGCCAGCAGCTTACTCTCGCGGTGCAGGCGTTGCTGTGATTAAAGGGGAGGATTGGCCCCTTAATCCGTTTGCGGAGGTGCGATTTAAGGGAGAAATGTTAGCCGCTTTAAAAAAAAAAATAGCACCATTAGTATCTCTAAACTGCGCCAGGATGTGGCCTCAGGTTTTTTTTAAATATTCGTTTATGGGTTGTGGGCTGTCGCTGGCAAGGCCAGCATTTATTGCCCATCCCTAATTGCCCCTGAGGAGGTGGTGGTGAGCCGTCTTCTTGAACCGCTGCAGTCCATGTGGTGAAGGTCCTCCCACAGTGCTGTTAGGGACGAAGTTCCAGGATTTTGACCCAGCGACAATGAAGGAACGGCCGATATATTTCCAAGTCAGGATGGTGTGTGACTTGGAGGGGAACTGGGAGGTGGTGGTGTTCCCATGCGCCTGCTGCCCTTGCCCTTCTAGGTGGAAGAGGTCGCGGGTTTGGGAGGTGCTGCTGAAGAAGCCTTGGCGAGTTGCTGCAGTGCATCTTGTAGATGGTACACACTGCAGCCACGGTGCGCCGGTTTAACGTTCCAATCACAATCTCTCAGAACTGCACTGAAAAATTGGTTTAGATTGTAGTCAAGTCCTGCTGGTGGAGGGTGGCAGGGGTGTGGGGTTTGAACCCACAACTTTCTCATTGAGTGACAACTCTGCTTCCAACTGAGCCAATCTGACACTTGGCTAAAGGCTTTGTTTTTGTCTCTTTGATGTTAAGCTTTCAGTTGAGTTGCTTCCAAGTCCAATAAAGAAATCTTCCGAATGCAAGTTATTTGACGATGTTTATTTATTTGGATGAGGATGTCAAGGCCGCAGAGCGGGTGCGGAGGAGATTTCCCAGAACGGTAGCGAGGATGAGGGACTTCAGTTACCTGGCGAGGCTGGAGAAGCTGGGGTTGTTCCCCTTAGAGCAGAAAGGGTTAAGCGGAAATTTGATCGGGATGACCAAGCTCGTGAGGGGTTTCGATAGAGTAAATAAAGAGAAACTGTTTGCAGGGACAGGATGGTCGGTAACCAGAGGACACAGATTGAAGTTGATTGGCAAAAGGACCAGAGGCGGGATGAGGAGAATCTCTTGCGCAGCGAGTTGTGATGATCTGGAATGCATTGCCTGAAAGGGTGGTGGAAACAGATTCAATAATAACTTTCAAAGGGGAATTGGATAAATACTTGAAGGGGAACTATTTGCAGGGCTATGGGGAAAGAGCTGGGGGAGTGGGACTAATTAGGTCATTCTTTCAAAGAGCCGGCACAGGCACAATGGGCCAAATGGCCTCCTTCTGTGCGGTATCATCCTATGATTTTATCTTGAACTTTCCTATGCCGAGCTCATGGATGTCGTTACAAGCTCTCTGTGTACTAGCGACCTTTGAACTTCACTCCTTAGTTCGTTACTCTTGATGGCGGGGTCAAAGTGCAAGGATTAGATGACATTACCAATGGAAGTTTGAATGTTGGCAACAGAGTTGACATGTTTTATTTAGTACAGTTTATTTATATTGGGCTACCAAAAAAATAGTCTCAGCAACCACAGCTGGGTGAAGCGCGATCAAATGGAGCGTGGAGAGTGGCCCCATGTCCAGTATGCCCTGGGGTACACGTGTGACACTGAATTGCTTTGACACAAGCTCATGGCCACTGAACCCCAGGCAACGGGTTCCCAACCTCACCCACAGGGCAGGTACTGGATAGAGAGAGAGAGAGAAAGAGATAGAAAAAGAGAGAGCGAGATAGACAGTCAGAGAAAGAGAGAGAGGGAGACAGAGAGAGAGGGAGAGAAAGAGAGAGAGAGACACGGAGAGGGAGACAGAGAGAGAGATGCAAGAGACAGAGGGACAGAGACAGAAAGAGAAAGAGAGAGAAAGAGACAGAGAGAGAGACAGAGAGAGAGATACAAGAGACACAGAGAGAGAGATAGAGATAGAGAAAGAGTGAGAGAGAGAGATAGACAGTCAGAGACAGAGAGAGAGGGAGACAGGGACAGAAAGACAGAGAGAGCGAGGGAGACAGAGAGTGGGAGACAAAGAGAGAGGGACAGAGAGACAAGAGACAGAGACAGAGAGGGAGACAGAGAGAGATAGAGAGAAAGAGAGACAGAGACAGAAAGAGAGACAGAGAGAGACAGAAAGAGAGACACAGAGAGACAGAAGGGGAAAGAGACAGAAAGGGAGAGAGAGAGGCAGAAAGGGATAGAGAGGCAGAAAGGGAGAAAGACAGAAACAGAAAGGGAGAGAGAGAGAGACAGAGAGAGGCAGAAAGGGAGAGAGGCAGAAAGGGACAGAGAGAGACAGAAAGAGAGACAGTGAGAGAGAAATAGACAGTGAGACAGAGAGAAGGAGACATGGAGGGAGGGAGACAGGGAGAGAGAGCGAGAGAGTGGACCCCCTCCCTCATATCCGGCCAACTTTGGGCTGTGAGAGGTTCATTCTAGTTCACGGGGGTAGATTTCTGTGCGATGGTGTAAAGCGGGTGATAGCAGATCGGGAGCCCGTTGTAAATCGCTCCCAGTGACTTCAACGTAAATAAAAAATGGGGCAAGATGTCAAAAGGTCTGCCGACTCGCTATCACCCGCTTCACACCACGGCACAGAGTCAAGATCAACCCCACTGCTTGAAAGGGCACAGGCAACGAGGGAGAGAAAATATAAATAAATGCAAAGTGAGAGGGATAGTGGCCGTTACATTGTTAGGCTTTGCTGAGATATCTCTTCTGTTGGCGAGTCTCCTCTCCCCTATAAACTGCTGGTGCCCGGGGTTGAACAGAAACCCTTGCTACCGTAATAGCTTCTGGATCGCACCGAAGTGAATAAACCTGATTACCGGGCACTGGCGGCACACTATGTTACAGCTTGCCATGAACAGAGGGACAACCAGTAAACTAAGAAAAGAATATATATAAACAATGCGAATGTATATTTATACACTCAGGGATATACCTGTTTATACACTGTATGAATAGAACTGCGTTTATGTGCTCAACCATAAATGTATTTTGATGCTTTGGCAACATAAGATGTAACTTATCATGCCAATAAAGCGATTTGAATTGTGAATTGTGAATTGTAATAGGCGGCCGATGGAATACCGCCCGTCTTGCACCGATCCCTGCCGCCTTCTTTCTCTGGTCCTCTCACATGCTATCTCTCTCTCTCTCCCTCTCTCTGTCTCGGTGTACAAAATTCTTCCGTCTCTCCCAGCTCCCCTAATCTTTCAGACGGAGTCTCTCAGTCTCTCGGGCAGCTGATAACGGGACCGCCCCTCACTCCTTCCCTTATCACCCTCTCTCTGATATATTTACTGAACCACTGGACTCCGAATCTCCGTGACTGCGTGCTGTCTGCCTCAGCTTTGGTCCTTGACCTTCCTGTAACCCACAGGATTTCTGACATTCTCGGGAAAGTAAAAAGAAATATATTGGCTAGACCACACTTGGAGTACTGTGAACAGTTCTGGTCTCCATAATTTTCTTTCTTTATTATATAATTATAATAAAAAGGATCTAGAGGCACTGGAGAAAGCGCAAAGATTTACAAGGATGATGCCAGAACTGAGAGGTTATAAGTATCAGGGAAAGTTGAACAGGCTCTTTTCTCTAGAACACAGAAGGCTGAGGGGTACCTGGTAGAAGGCTTTAAAATGATGAAAGGGTAGACATGGAGAAGATGTTTCCACTTGTGGGGGGAGACCAAAACCAGGGGCCCTAAATAGAAGAGAGTCACTAATAAATCCAATCGGGTATTCAGGAGAAACTTCTTTAGCCAGAGTGTGGTTAGAAAGTGGAGTGGTTGAGGCGAATAGTATAGATGCATTTAAGGGAAAGCTAGATAAACACGTGAGGGAGAAAGGGATAGAAGGATATGTTGATGGGATGAGATGAAGTAGGGTGGGAGGGGGCTCGTGTGGAGCATAAACACCGGCACGGGCCGGAGGTGCCGTCTTTCAGATGAGACGTTAAACCTCTCGGGTGGACGTAAAAGATCCCACGGCCACTATTTCTAAGAGGAGCAGAGGGAGTTTTTCCCGGTGTCCTGGCCAATATTTATCCCTCAATCAACGTCACCAAACGGATTATCTGGTCATTTATCTCATTGGAGTTTGTGGGAGATTGCTGTGCACAAATTGGCTGCCGCGTTTCCCACATTACAACAGTGACTACACTTCAAAAGTACTTCATTGGCTGTAAAGCACGTTGGGACGTCCTGAGGTTATGAAAGGCGCTGTATAAATGCAATTTTTTTTTCTCTTTCTGTGTCCTATTTCCAAAATATATTGCTGACAAAATACAATAGGGTAGAAATTTGTCTCAGGCGGTATCGAATTGGCCGCTTGTTATACGCCCCGCCCAATACTCAGATTCATTGGTGTCACTGGGGCTGATTATGGGGTGGGGAGTATAATGGGCGGCTGATCCGAAAAGACCCGCTTTGCGCTACCGCCAGAGACTGATCTGTACCCCCTTGCCCCAGGAATCGGAATGGGCGCGAGCTGCTGAACTCACTGTCCCAGTGCATTGAACGCAGGGACTGGGAGACAGAGGAAGTAAGGAAAGATTTGCATTTATACAGCGCCTTTCACCACCTCAGGATGTCCCAAAGCGCTATACAGCCAATGAAATACTTTTGAAGTGTAGTAATGCGCCAACTGGCACACAGCAAGCTCCCGCACACAGCAATGAGATAACGACCAGATGATCCGTTTTTAGTTATGCTGATTGAGGGATAAATATTTTCCCAGGACACCAGGGAAGTGGTGAAGTGTGAAGTGATGCCTTTTGGGAGGACTAACAAGGCAAGGGAAGACACAATGAATGGTAAGACCCTAGGAAGGACAGAGGATCAGAGGGACTTTGGTGTGCATGTACATAAATCCCTGAAGGCAACAGGACAGGTAGATAAGGTGGTTAAAAAGGCATATGGGATACTTGCCTTCATTAGCTGAGGCATAGAATATATGAGCAGGGAGGTTATGATGGAGCTGCACAAAATGCTAGTTAGGCCACAGCTGGAATACTGTGTGCAGTTCTGGTCGCCACACTATAGAAAGGATGTGATTGCATTGGAGAGGGTGCAGAGGAGATTCACCAGGATGTTACCTGGGCTGGAGTGCTTCAGCTATGAAGAGACACTGGACAGGCTGGGGTTGTTTTCCTTAGACCAGAGAAGGCTGAGGGGGGACCTGATTGAGGTGTACAAAATTATGAGGGGCATAGATATGGTAGATAAAAAGCAACTTTTCCCCTTAGTAGAGGGGTCAATAACTGGGGGGCATAGTTTCAAGGTAAGGGGCAGGAGGTTTAGAGGGGATTTGAGGAAAAACTTTTTCACCCAGAGGGTGGTTGGAATCTGGAACTCACTGCCTGAAAGGATGGTAGAGGCAGGAACTTTCACAACATTCAAGAAGCATTTAGATGAGCACTTGAAATGGCATAGCATACAAGGCTATGGACCAAGTGCTGGAAAATAGGATTAGAATAGACAGGGCTTAATGGCCGGCACAGACACGATGGGCCGAAGGGCCTCTTTCTGTGCTGTATAACTCTATGACTCTGTGGAGCACTCCCCTTTGCTCTTCTTCGAAATAATGCCACGGGATACGTGACAGCCACCTGAGAGGGCGGACGGGTCCTCGGCTTAACGTCTCATCCAAAAGACGGCACCTCCGACAGTGCAGCACTCCCTCAGTACTGCACTGGGAGCGTCAGCCTAGATTTCCGTGTTCAAGTTTCTGAAGTGGGACTTAACTCACAATTTTCTGACTCGGAGAGTGCCACCCACTGAGCCACTGGCTGACACAGGGAGTAGGGAACTCACCCATCCACTCCCCTGCGGCAACAGTGTCACAGGTTGTACCTCTCTGTCGCTGGGGAGCATGAGGTGCTCTGCCAGGACGTTCTGATTCCAGTCTCCAGCCTCAGGCCTATGACACTGCCCCGGACAAGCGTAGAGTCATAGAATAGTACAGCCCAGAAGGAGGCCACTCGGCCCATCGAGTCTGCACCGCCTCTTTCGAAGAGCAATCTCATTAGTCCCGCTCCCCCCGCTCTTACCCCATATCCCTGCAAATTTTTCTCCTTCAAGTATTTACCCAATTCCCTTTTGAAGGCTGCTATTGAATCTGTATCCACCACCCTATCAAGCAGTGCAATGCAAATCCTAACCACTCGCTGTGTAAAAAAGTTTTTCCTCATGTCGCCTCTGGTTCTTTTGCCAATCACCTTAAATCTGGGTCCTCTGGCTCTCGACCCTTCCGCCAATGGGAACAGTTTCTCTTTATTTACTCGATCCAAACGCTTCATGATTTTAGCCACCTCGATTAAATCTCCTCTTAGCCTTCTCTGCTCCAAGGAGAACAACCCCAGCTTCTCCAGTCTCTCCACGTAACTGTAATCCCTCATCCCTGGAACCATTCCACCAAAATCTCTTCCGCACCCTCTCCAAAGCCTTCATGTCCTTCCTGAAGTGCGGTGCCCAGAATTGGACTCCAGCTGGAGCCAAACCAGTGTTTTATAAAGGTTTAGCGTAACTTCCTGGTTTTTGTACTCTCTGCCTCTATTTACAAAGCCCAGGATCCCATGTGCTTTATCAAATGCTTTGTTAACCTGTCCGGCCACCTTCAAAGATCTGTGCACAAGCAACCCCCCAGGTCTCTCTGTTCCTGCACCCACTTGAAGCAGCAGCAGTAGCAGGGAATATAAAACACACAAACCTGCGATCCGAAGTCCTCCCAAGTAATCACAGGACGTCACCTGTTCCTCTCTGAGGATGCCCTGTTTATCAGAAAGATTTTCTACTGACTCCCAGTCATTAGCCGTGACTCAGAAGCACTACGGGTTTGGAAGAGGAGCAGCTATTATGCTGAACACATAGGCAGAATTCCCAGGATATTTCTCTCCAGGGAGACAGTCTCCTCATTGTTCTGGGAGCACTCACTGGGGGTTTTGGTGGTTCTGTGGTCTATCGCTGCAATTGGCACTGTGCATTTTTGAAAGCACGATGCACACAGTCATCCCTCCGCTCACAAGTGCGGTTTTACTGTCACGGGTACTCATTGCTCTACAGGTTCAGTTAGGGGAATCTATCACACCAAACAAGGCGCACTAAATCAGAGCTTTTATTTTACAGTGAGGGGTGTGTGATATCAGGGTGTTGCAGTGAGGGGTGTGTTATATCAGGGTGTTACAGTGAGGGGTGTGTTACATCAGAGTGTTACAGTGAGCAGTGTGTTATATCAGAGTGTTACAGTGAGCAGTGTGTTATATCAGAGTGTTACAGTGAGGAGTGTGTTATTTCAGAGTGTTACAGTGTGGGGTGTGTTATATCAGAGTGTTATAGTAAGGGGTGTGTTATATCAGAGTGTTACAGTGCGGGGTGTGTTTTATCAGGGTGTTACAGTGAGATTTGTGTTATGTCAGAGTGTTACAGTGAGATTTGTGTTATATCAGAGTGTTACATTTAGGGCGTGTTATATCAGAGTGTTACAGTGAACAGTGTGTTATATCAGAGTGTTACTGTAAGGGGTGTGTTATATCAGAGTTTTACAGTGAGCAGTGTGTTATATCAGAGTGTTACTGTGAGGGTTGTGTTATATCAGAGTGTTACAGTGAGATTTGTTTTATATCAGAATGTTACAGTGAGGGGTGTGTTAGATCAGAGTGTTGCAGTGAGCGGTGTGTTATATCAGAGTGTTAAAGTGAACAGTGTGTTATATCACAGTGTTACAGTGAGGGATGTGTTATATCAGAGTGTTACAGTGAACAGTGTGTTATATAGAAATATTCGAAACATAGAAGATAGGAGCAGGTGTAGGCCATTCGGCCCCTCGAGCCTGCTCCACCATTCAATGAGATCATGGCTGATCATCCAAATTCAGTACCCTGTCCCTGCCTTCTCCCCATATCCCTTGATCCCTTTAGCCTTAAGAAATATATCCGACTCCTTCTTGAATATATTTAATGAATTGGCCTCCACTGCCTTCTGTGGCAGAGAATTCCACAGGTTCGCCACTCTCTGGGTGAAGAAATTCCTCCTCATCTCAGTCCTAAATGGCTTACGCCTTATCCTTAGACTATGACCCCTAGTTCTGGACTCCCCGGCCATCGGGAACATCCTTCCTGCATCTAGTCTGTCTAGACCTGACAAAATTTTATAGGTTTCGATGAGATCCCCTCTCAATCTTCTAAACTCCAGTGAGTACAAGCCCAATCGACCCAATCTCTCCTCATATGTCATTCCTTCCATCCCAGGTATCAGCCTGGTGAATCTTCGCTGCACTCCTTCCATGGCAAGAACATCCTTCCTCAGATAAGGCGACCAAAACTGCACACAATACTCAAGGTGCGGTCTCACCAAGGCCCTGTACAACTGCAGCAAGACATCCTCGTTCCTGTACTTGAACCCTCTTGCTACGAAGTCCAACATACCATTTGCCTTCTTAACCGCCTGCTGCACCTGCATGCTTACCTTCAGCGACTGGTGCACAAGAACACCCAGGTCTCTTTGCACTTCCCATTCTACCAATCTATTGCCATTCAAATAATAATCTGCCTTCCTGTTTTTGCCACCAAAGTGGATAACCTCACATTTATCCACATTATAGTGCATTTGCCATGTTTCTGCCCAATCACCCAACCTGTCCAAATCATACTGGAGTTTCACGACATCCTCCTCACAGCACACCCTCCCACCCAGCTTTGTGTTGTCTGCAAATTTGGAGATGCTACATCCAATTCCCTCGTCCAGATCATTAATATATATTGTGAACAGCTGGGGTCCTAGGACCGATCCTTGCGGTACCCCACTAGTCACTGCCTGCCACTCGGAAAACGACCCGTTTATTCCAACTCTTTGCTTTCTATCTGCCAACCAGTTCTCTATCCAAGTCAATACCTTGCCCCCAATCCCATGTGCCTTAATCTTGCAAGCTAATCTCTTATGCGGGACCATATCGAAAGTCTTCTGAAAGTCCAAATACACCACATCCACTGGTTCTCCCTTATCTATTTTACAAGTTAGATCCTCAAAAAATTCCAGTAGATTAGTCAAGCACGATTTACCTTTTGTAAATCCATGTTGACTTTGTCCGATCCTGTCACTGCTTTCCAAGTGCTCTGCTATTACATCTTTTATAATAGATTCTAGCAAAGTGTTACAGTGAGGGGTCTGTTATATCAGAGTGTTACTGTGAGGTGTGTGTTATATCAGGGTGTTACAGTGAGGGATGTGTTATATCACAGCGTTACTGCAAGGGGTATGTTATATCAGAGTGTTAAAGTGAGGGGTGTGTTATATCAGAGTGTTACAGTGAGGGATGTGTTATATCAGAGTGTTAAAGTGAGGGGTGTGTTATATCAGAGTGTTACAATGAGCAGTGTGTTATATCAGGGTGTTACAGTGAGGGGTGTGTTATATCAGGGTGTTGCAGTGAGGGGTGTGTTATATCAGGGTGTTACATTGAGCGGTGTGTTATATCAGGGTTTTAAAGTGAAGGGTGTGTTATAGCAGAGTGTTACAGTGAGGTGTGTGTTATATCAGGGTGTTACAGTGAGGTGTGTGTTATATCACAGCGTTACAGCAAGGGGTGTGTTATATCAGAGTGTTAAAGTGAGGAGTGTGTTATATCCAGGCGTTACATTGAGGGGCGTGTTATATCAGAGTGTTAAAGTGAGGGGCATGTTATATCAGAGTGTTACAGTGAGGGATGTGTTATATCAGAGTGTTAAAGTGAGGGGTGTGTTATATCAGAGTGTTACTGTGAAGGGTGTGTTATATCAGGGTGTTACTGTGAGGGGTGTGTTATATCACAGTGTTCTGTGAGGGGTGTGTTATATCACAGTGTTACATTGAGATTTGTGTTACATCAGAGTGTTAGAGTGAGGGGTGTGTTATATCAGAGTGTTTCAGTGAGGGGTGTGTTGTATCAGAGTGTTACAGTGAGCAGTGTGTTATATCAGAGTGTTATTGTGAAGGGTGTGTTATATCAGGGTGCTCTGTGAGGGGTGTGTTATATCACAGTGTTCTGTGAGGGGTGTGTTATATCAGAGTGTTACAGTGTGATTTGTGTTATATCAGAGTGTTACAGTGAGGGATGTGTTATATCAGAGTGTTACAGTGAGGGATGTGCTATATCCAGGCGTTCCAGTGAGGGGCGTGTTATATCAGAGTGTTAAAGTGAGGGGTGTGTTATATCAGAGTGTTACAGTGAGGGATGTGTTATATCAGAGTGTTACAGTGAGGGGTGTGTTATATCAGAGTGTTACAGTGAGGTTTGTGTTATATCAGAGTGTCACAGTAAGGGGTGTGTTATATCAGTGTTTTAAAGTGAGGGGTGTGTTATATCAGAGTGTTAAAGTGAGCTGTGTGTAATATCAGGGTGTTACAGTGAGGGGTGTGTTATATCAGGGTGTTACAGTGAGCAGTGTTTTATATCAGAGTGTTACAGTGAGGGGTGTGTTATATCAGGGAGTTACAGTGAGGGGTGTGATATATCAGAGTGTTAGACTGAGGGTTGTGTTATATCAGAGTGTTACTGTGAGGGGTGTTGTATATCAGAGTGTTTCAGTGAGGGGTGTGTTATATCAGAGTGTTACAGTGATGGCTGTGTTATATCAGAGTGTTACAGTGAGCAGTGTGTTATATCAGAGTGTTACTGTGAGGGGCGTGTTATATCAGAGTGTTACAGTGAGGGGTCTGTTATATCAGGGTGTTACAGTGAGGGTTGTGTTATATCAGAGTGTTACAGTGAGGGGTGTGTTATATCAGAATGTTACAGGAAGGTGTGTGTTTTATCTGTGCGTTACAGTGAGGGGTGTGTTATATCAGAGTGTTACAGTGAGGGTTATGTTATATCAGGGTGTTTAAGTGAGGGGTGTGTTATATCAGAGTGTTACAGTGAGGGGCGTATAATATCAGGGTGTTACAGTGAGGGATGTGTTATATCAGAGTGTTACACTGAGGGGTGTGTTATATCAGAGTGTTACAGTGAACAGTGTGTTATGTCAGAGTGTTACAGTGAGGGGTGTGTTATATCAGAGTGTTACAGTGATGGCTGTGTGATATCAGAGTGTTACAGTGAGCAATGTGTTATATCAGAGTGTTACTGTGAAGTGTTTGTTATATCAGGGTGTTACTGTGAGGGGTGTGTTATATTACAGTGTTAAAGTGAGGGGTGTGTTATATCACAGTGTTACATTGAGGGGTGTGTTATATCAGAGTGCTACAGTGAGGGGTGTGTTATATCAGGGTGTTGCAGTGAGGGGTGTGTTATATCAGAGTGTTACATTGAGCGGTGTGTTATATCAGAGTTTTACAGTGAGAGGTGTGTTATACCAGAGTGTTACAGTGAGGGGTGTGTTATATCAGAATGTTACAGGAAGGTGTGTGTTATATCTCTGCGTTACAGTGACGTGTGTGTTATATCAGAGTGTTACAGTGACGGGCATGTAATATCAGAGTGTTACAGTGAGGGGTGCGTTATATCACAGTGTTACAGTGAGGGGTGTGTTATATCAGGTTGTTACAGTGAGTGGTTTGTTATATCAGAGTGTTAAAGTGAGGGGTATGTTATATCAGTGTGTTACAGTGAGAGGAGTGTTAAATCAGAGTTTTACAGTGATGTGTATGTAATATCAGGGTGTTAAAGTGAGGGTTGTGTTATATCAGAGCGTTACATTGAGGGGAGTGTTATATCAGAGTGTTACAGTGAAGGGTGTGTAATATCAGAGTGTTACAGTGAGGGGTGTGTTATATCAGGGTGTTACATTGAGCGGTGTGTTATATCAGAGTTTTACAGTGAGGGGTGTGTTATACCAGAGTGTTACAGTCAGGGGTGTGTTATACCAGAGTGTTACAGTGAGGGGTGTGTTATATCAGAGAGTTACAGAAAGGGGTGTGTTATATCAGAGTGTTACAGTGAACAGTGTGTTATATCAGAGTGTTACATTGAGGGGTGTGTTATATCAGCGTGTTACAGTGAGAGGAGTGTTAAATCAGAGTTTTACAGTGATGTGTATGTAATATCAGGGTGTTAAAGTGAGGGTTGTGTTATATCAGTGCGTTACAGTGAGGGTTGTGTTATATGAGAGTGCTGCAGTGGAAGATGTGTTATATCAGAGTGTTACTGTGAGGGGTGTGTTATATCACAGTGTTCTGTGAGGGGTGTGTTATATCTCAGTGCTACTGTGAGATTTGTGTTATATCAGAGTGTTGCAGTGAGCGGTGTGTTATATCAGAGTGTTACTGTGAGGGTTGTGTTATATCAGGGTGTTACTGTGAGCGGTGTGTTATATCAGAGTGTTACAGTGAGGGGTGTGTTATATCACAGTGTTACAGTGAACAGTGTGTTATATCAGAGTGTTACTTTGAGTGGTGTGTTATATCAGAGTGTTACATTGAGGGTTGTGTTATATCACAATGTTCTGTGAGGGGTGTGTTATATCACAGTGTTACAGTGAGATTTGTGTTCTTTCAGAGTGTTACAGTGAGGGGTGTGTTATATCAGAGTGTTACATTGAGGGGTTTGTTATATCAGGGTGTTACAGTGAGGGGTGTGTTAAAACAGAATGTTACAGTGAGGGGTGCATTATATCAGCATGTTACAGTGAGAGGAGAGTTAAATCAGAGTGCTACAGTGAGGTGTATGTAATATCAGAGAGTTACAGTGAACATTGTGTTATATCAGAGTGTTACAGTGAGGGGTGTGTTATATCAGAGTCTTACAGTGAGGTGTATGTTATATCAGGGTGTTACAGTGAGGCGTGTGCAATATCAGGGTGTTACAGTGAGGGGTGTGTTATATCAGGGTGTTACAATGAGCAGTGTGTTATATCAGAGTGTTACAGTGAGGGGTGTGTTATATCAGGGTGTTACAATGAGGGGTGTGTTACACCACACTGTTACAGTGCGGGGTGTGTTATATCAGAGTGTTACAGTGAGGTTTATGTTATATCAGAGTGTTACAGTGAGGGGTGTGTTATATCAGAATGTTACAGTGAACAGTGAGTTATATAAGAGTATTACAGTGAGGGGTGTTGTATATCAGAGTGTTACAGTGAGGGGTGTGTTATATCAGAGTGTTACAGTGAGGGGTGTGTTATATCAGAGTGTTACAGTGAGGGTTGTGTTATATCAGGGTGTTACTGTGAGGGTTGCGTTATATCAGAGTGTTACATTGAGGGGTGTGTTATATCACAGTGTTCTGTGAGGGGTGTGTTATATCACAGTGTAACAGTGAGATTTGTGTTATATCAGAGTGTTACAGTGAGGGGTGTGTTATATCACAGTGTTACAGTGAACAGTGTGTTATATCAGAGTGTTACAGTGAGGGCTGTGTTATATCAGAGTGTTACAGTGAGGTGTATGTTATATCAGGGTGTTACAGTGAGGCGTGTGCAATATCAGGGTGTTACAGTGAGGGGTGTATTATATCAGGGTGTTACAATGAGCAGTGTGTTATATCAGAGTGTCACAGTGAGGGGTGTGTTATATCAGGGTGTTACAATGAGGGGTGTGTTATACCAGAGTGTTACAGTGCGGGGTGTGTTATATCAGAATTTTACAGTGAACAGTGTGTTATATCAGAGTGTTACAGTGAGGAGTGTTGTATATCAGAGTGTTACAGTGAGGGGTGCGTTATATCAGGGTGTTACAGTGAGGGGTGTGTTATATCAGAGTGTTAGAATGAGGGGTATGTTATATCAGAGTGTTACAGTGAGGGGTGTGTTATATCAGGGTGTTACAGAGAGGGATGTGTTATATCAGAGTGTTACACTGAGGGGTGTGTTATATCACAGTGTGACAGTGAACAGTGTGTTATGTCAGAGCGTTACCGTGAGGGGTGTGTTATATCAGAGTGTTAAAGTGAGGGGTATGTTATATCAGTGTGTTACAGTGAGCAGTGTGCCATATCAGAGTGTTACAGTGAGGGGTGTGTTATATCAGGGTTTTACAGTGAGGGGTGTGTTATATCAGAGTGTTACAGTGAGGGTTGTGTTATATCAGGGTGCTACAGTGAGCAGTGTGTTATATCACAGTGTTACAGTGAAGAGTGTGTCATGTCAGTGCGTTACAGTGAGGGGTATGTTATATCAGTGTGTTACAGTGAACAGTGTCTCATGTCAGAGTGTTACATTGAGGGGTGTGTTTTATCAGAGTGCTACAGTGAGGGGTTTTTACAACAGAATGTTACAGTGAGGGGTGTGTTATATCAGAGTGTTACAGTGAGGGGTGTGTTATATCAGAGTGTTACAGTGAGGGGTGTGTTATATCAGGGTGTTACAGTGAGCAGTGTTTTATATCAGAGTGTTACAGTGAGGGGTCTGTTATATCAGGGTGTTACAGTGAGGGTTGTGTTATATCAGAGTGTTACAGTGAGGGGTGTGTTATATCAGAATGTTACAGGAAGGTGTGTGTTTTATCTGTGCGTTACACTGAGGTGTGTGTTATACCAGAGTGTTACAGTGAGGGGCATGTTATATCAGTGTGTTACAGTGAGCGGTGTGTTATATCACAGTGTTACAGTGAGGGGCGTGTTATATCAGTGTGTTACAGTGAGCAGTGTGTTATATCAGAGTGTTACAGTGAGGGGTGTGTTATATCAGGGTGTTACAGTGAGGGGTGTGTTATATCAGGGTGTTACTGTGAGGGGTGTGTTATATCACAGTGTTACAGTGAACAGTGTGTCATATCAGAGTGTTACATTGAGGGGTGTGTTTTATCAGAGTGTTACAGTGAGGGGTGTGTTACAACAGAATGTTACAGTGAGGGGTGTGTTATATCAGGGTGTTACAGTGAGGGGTGTGTTATATCATGGTGTTACAGCGAGGGGTGTGTTACATCAGAGTGTTACAGTGAGGAGTTTATTATATCCAGGCGTTGCAGTGAGGGGTGTGTTATATCAGAGTGTTAAAGTGAGGGGTGTGTTATATCAGAGTGTTACAGTGAAGGATGTGTTATATCAGAGTGTTACAGTGAGGGGTGTGTTATATCAGAGTGTTAAAGTGAAGTTTGTGTTATATCAGAGTGTCACAGTGAGGGGTGTGTTGTATCAGTGTGTTACAGTGAGGGGTGTGTTATATCAGAGCGTTACAGTGAGGGGTGTGTTATATCAGGGTGTTACAGTGAGGGGTGTGATATATCAGAGTGTTACACTGAGGGTTGTGTTACATCAGAGTGTTACAGTGAACAGTGTGTTATGTCAGAGTGTTACAGTGAGGGGTGTGTTATATCAGAGTTTTACAGTGATGGCTGTGTTATATCAGAGTGTTACAGTGAGCAATGTGTTACATCAGAGTGTTACTGTGAAGTGTTTGTTATACCAGGGTGTTACTCTGAGGGGTGTGTTATATTACAGTGTTAAAGTGAGTGGTGTGTTATATCACAGTGTTACATTGAGGGGTGTGTTATATCAGAGTGCTACAGTGAGGGGTGTGTTACAACAGAGTGTTACAGTGAGGGGTGTGTTATATCAGGGTGTTGCAGTGAGGGGTGTGTTATATCAGAGTGTTACATTGAGCGGTGTGTTATATCAGAGTTTTACAGTGAGAGGTGTGTTATACTAGAGTGTTACAGTGAGGGGTGTGTTATATCAGAATGTTACAGGAAGGTGTGTGTTATATCTCTGCGTTACAGTGAGGGGTGCGTTATATCACAGTGCTACAGTGAGGGGTGTGTTATATCAGGTTGTTACAGTGAGTGGTTTGTTATATCAGAGTCTTAAAGTGAGGGGTATGTTATATCAGTGTGTTACAGTGAGCAGTGTGTTATATCAGAGTGTTACAGTGAGGGGTGTGATATATAAGGGTGTTACAGTGAGGGGTGTTTTAGATCAGGGTGTTACAGTGAGGGATGTGTTATATCAGAGTGTTACACTGAGGGGTGTATTATATCACAGTGTTAAAGTGAACAGTGTGTTATGTCAGAGCGTTATATTGAGGGGGTGTTATATCAGAGTGTTACAGTGAAGGGTGTGTAATATCGGAGTGTTACAGTGAGGGGTGTGTTATATCAGGGTGTTACATTGAGCGGTGTGTTATATCAGAGTTTTACAGTGAGAGGTGTGTTATACCAGAGTGTTACAGTGAGGGGTGTGTTATACCAGAGTGTTACAGTGAGAGGTGTGTTATATCAGAGAGTTACAGAAAGGGGTGTGTTATATCAGAGTGTTACAGTGAACAGTGTGTTATATCAGAGTGTTACAGTGAGGGGTGTGTTATATCAGCGTGTTACTGTGAGAGGAGTGATAAATCAGAGTGTTACAGTGAGGTGTATGTAATATCAGAGTGTTACAGTGAGGGGTGTGTTATATCAGAGTGTTACAGTGAGGGTTGTGTTATATGAGAGTGCTGCAGTGGAAGATGTGTTATATCAGAGTGTTACTGTGAGGGGTTTGTTATATCACAGTGTTCTGCGAGGGGTGTGTTATATCTCAGTGTTACAGTGAGATTTGTGTTATATCAGAGTGTTGCAGTGAGCGGTGTGTTATATCAGAGTGTTACTGTGAGGGTTGTGTTATATCAGGGTGTTACAGTGAGGGGTGTGTTATATCACAGTGTTACAGTGAACAGTGTGTTATATCAGAGTGTTACATTGAGTGGTGTGTTATATCAGAGTGTTACATTGAGGGTTGTGTTATATCACAATGTTCTGTGAGGGGTGTGTTACATCACAGTGTTACAGTGAGATTTGTGTTACAGTGAGTGGTGTGTTATATCAGTGTGTTACAGTGAGGGGTGTGTTATATCAGAGTGTTACAATGAGGGGTGTGTTATATCAGGGTGTTAAAGTGAGGGGTGTGTTATATCAGAGTGCTACAGTGAGGGGTGTGTTATATCAGTATGTTACAGTGCGGGGTGTGTTATATCAGAGTGTTAAAGTGAGGGGTGTGTTATATCCGGGTGTTACAGTGAGGGGTGTGTTATATCAGAGTGCTACAGTAAGGGGTGTGTTATATCAGTGTTTTACAGTGAGGGGTGTGTTATATCAGGGTGTTACAGTGAGCAGTGTGTTATATCAGAGTGTTATAGAGAGGGGTGTGTTATATCAGAGAGTTACAGAAAGGGGTGTGTTATATCAGTGCGTTACAGTGAGGGGTGTGTTATATCAGAGTGCTACAGTGAGGGGTGTGTTATATCAGAGTTACAGGAAGGGGTGTGTTATATCAGAATGTTACAGGAAGGTGTGTCTTATATCTGTGCGTTACACTGTGGT
Organism: Somniosus microcephalus; assembly: GCF_052327205.1. Taxonomy (NCBI): domain Eukaryota; kingdom Metazoa; phylum Chordata; class Chondrichthyes; order Squaliformes; family Somniosidae; genus Somniosus; species Somniosus microcephalus. The sequence continues at coordinate 135,166,850 of NW_028225179.1, read as the reverse complement.
GTGTGTTATATCAGAGTGTTACAGTGAGGGGCGTGTATATCAAAGTGTTACAGTGAGTGGTGTGTTATATCAGACTTTTACAGTGAGGGGCTTGTTATATCAGAGTGTTACAGTGAGGGGTGTGTTATATCAGGGTGTTACAGTGAGGGGTGTGTTATATCAGGGTGTTACAGTGAGGGGTGTGTTATATCAGGGTGTTACAGTGAGGGGTATGTTATATCAGAGTGCTACAGTGAGGGGTGTGTTATATCAGGATGTTACAGTGAACAGTGTGTTATATCACAGTGTTACAGTGAGAGGTGTGTTATATCAGAGTGTTACAGTGAGGGGTGTGTTCTATCAGAGTGTTACAGTGAGGGGTGTGTTATATCAGAGTGCTACATTGAGGGGTGTGTTATGTCAGAGTTACAGGAAGGGATGTGTTATATCAGAATGTTACAGGAAGGTGTGTGTTATATCTGTGCGTTACACTGTGGTGTGTGTTATATCAGAGTGTTACAGTGAGGGGTGTGATATATAAGGGTGTTACAGTGAGGGGTGTTTTAGATCAGGGTGTTAAAGTGAGGGGTGTGTTATATCAGAGTTTTACACTGAGGGGTGTGTTATATCACAGTGTTACAGTGAACAGAGTGCCATGTCAGTGCGTTACATTGAGGGGTGTGTTATATTAGAGTGTTACAGTGAGTGGTGTGTAATATCAGAGAGTTACAGTGAGGGGTGTGTTATATCAGGGTGTTACATTGAGCCGTGTGTTCTATCAGAGAGTTATAGAAAGGGCCGTGTTATATCAGAGTGTTACAGTGAGGGGTGTGTTATATCAGAGTGTTACTGTGAGGGGTGTGTTATATCAGGGTGTTACTGTGAGGGGTGTGTTATATCAGGGTGTTACTGTGAGGGGTGTGTTATATCAGGGTGTTACTGTGAGGGGTGTATTATATCACAGTGTTACTTTGAGGGGTGTGTTATATCACAGTGTTACGGTGAGATTTGTGTTATATCAGAGTGTTACTATGAGGGGTGTGTTATATCAGAGTGTTACAGCGAACGGTGTGTTATATCAGAGTGTTACGTTGAGGGGTGTGTTATATCAGAGTGTTACAGTGAGGGGTGTGTTATATCAGAGTGTTGCAGTGAGGGGTGTGTTATATCAGGGTGTTACAGTGAGCAGTGTGTTATATCAGAGAGTTTGAGAATGGGGTGTGTTGTATCAGTGCGTTACAGTGAGGGGTGTGTTATATCAGCGTGCTACAGTGAGCAGTGTGTTATATCAAAATGTTACCGTGAACAGTGTGTTATATCAGAGTGTTACAGTGAGGGATGTTGTATATCAGATTGTTACAGTGAGCGGTGTGTTATATCAGGGTGTTACTGTGAAGGTTGTTTTATATCAGGATGTTACTGTGAGGGGTGTGTTATATCACAGTGTTACAGTGAGATTTGTGTTATATCAGAGTGTTACGGTGAGGGGTGTGTTATATCAGAGTGTTACAGTGAGCGGTGTGTTTTATCAGAGTGTTACTGTGAGAGGAGTGTTATATCAGGGTGTTACTGTGAGGGGTGTGTTATATTACAGTGTTACAGTGAGGGGTGTGTTATATCACAGTGTTACAGTGAACAGTGTGTTATATCAGAGTGTTACATTGAGGGGTGGGTTATATCAGATTGTTACAGTGATGGTGTGTTATACCAGAGTGTTACAGTGAGGGGTGTGTTGGATCAAAGTGTTACAGTGTGTGTTGTGTTATATCAGAGTTTTACAGTGAGGGGCGTGTTATATCACAGTGTTACAGTGAGGGGTGTGTTATTTCAGAGTGTTACAGTGAGGGGTGTTTTATATCAGGGTGTTAAAGTGAGGGGTGTGTTATATCAGAGTGTTATACTGAGGGGTGTGTAATATCAGAGTGGTGTGGAGATGCCGGAGTTGGACTGGGGTGGACAAATATAAGAAGTCACACAACACCAGGTTATAGTCCAACAGCTTTATTTGAAATCACAAGCTTTCGGAGCGCTGCTCCTTCTTCAGGTGAAGTGGAGAAATGCATAAAGACACAGCTTATATAGTCAGAGAATCATGTCAGATGTTTACAGGTAACCTTTCCAACTGCCATTTATCACACCTCGGCAGGGAGATAATCACAGCAGTCAAAGGCGTGAATGGTGTCTTTATGCATTTCTCCACTTCACCTGAAGAAGGAGCAGCGCTCCGAAAGCTTGTGATTTCAAATAAAGCTGTTGGACTATAACCTGGTGTTGTGTGACTTCTTACATAATATCAGAGTGTTACAGTGAGGGGTGTGTTATATCAGGATGTTGCAGTGAGGGGTATGTTATATCAGGGTGTTACATTGAGCAGTGTGTTATATCAGAGAGTTATAGAAAGGGGTGTGTTATATCAGTGCGTTACAGTGAGGGGTGTGTTATATCAGAGTGCTACATTGAGGGGCGTGTTATATCAGAATGTTACAGTGAGGGGTGTTTTATATCAGAGTGTTACAGTGAGGGGTGCGTTATATCACTGTGTCAAAGTGAGTGGTGTGTTATATCGGTGTTACAGTGCGGGGTGTGTTATGTCAGAGTGTTACAGTGAGGGGAGTGTTCTATTAGAGTGTTACAGTGAGGTTTATGTTATAGCACAGTGTTACAGTGAGTGGTGTGTTATTTCAGGGTGTTACAGTGAGGGGTGTGTTATATCAGCGTGTTACAGTGAGGGGTGTGTAATATCAGGGTCTTACAGTGAGGGGTGTGTTATATCAGAATGTTATAGTGAGGGATGTGTTATTTCAGGGTGTTACAATGAGGGGTGTGTTATATCAGAGTGTTATAGTGAGGAGTGTGTTATATCAGGGTGTTAAAGTGAGCAGTGTGTTATATCAGAGTGTTACTGTGAGGGGTGTGTTATATCAGAGTGTTGCAGTGAATGGTGTGTTATATCAGAGTGTTACTGTGAGGGGTGTGTTATGTTACAGTGAGGGGTGTGTTATATCACAGTGTTACAGTGCACAGTGTGGTATATCAGAGTGTTACATTGAGGGGTGTGTTATATCAGAGTGTTACAGTGAGGGGTGTGTTACATCAGAATATTACATTGAGGGGTGTGTTATATCAGAGTGTTACAGTGAGGGGAGTGTTATATCCTGGTGTTATCGTGAGGTGTGTGTTATATCAGAGTGTTACAGTGAGGGGTGTGTTATGTCACTCTGTTACAGTGTGGGGTGTATTATATCAGAGTTTTAGAGTGAGGTGTGTGTAATATCAGGGTGTTACAGTTAGGGGTGTGTTATATCATGGTGTTACAATGAGGGGTGTGTTAAATCAGAGTGTTACTGTGAGGGTGTGCTATATCAGTGTGTTGCTGTGAGGGTTGTGTTATATCACTGTGTTTTAGTGAGGGGTGTGTTATATCACTGTGTTACAGTGAGGTGTGTGTTATATCAGAGTGTTACTGTGAGGGGTGTGTTATATCAGAGTGTTGCTGTGAGGGTTGTGTTATATCACTGTGTTTCAGTGAGGGGTGTGTTATATCAGAGTGTTACAGTGAGGGGTGTGTTATATCAATAGTGTTACAGTTTGGGGTCCGTTATATCAGAGTGTAACAGTGAGGGGTATTTTATATCAGAGTGTTACAGTGAGGGGTGTGTGGTTTATTAGAGTGTTACAGTGAGGGGTGTGTTATATCAGAGTTTTAAAGTGAGGGGTGTGTTATATCAGAGTGTTACAGTGAGGGGTGCGTTATATCAGAGTGTTACAGTGAGGGGTGCGTTATATCAGAGTGTTACAGTGAGGGGTGTGTTATATCAGAGTGTTACAGTGAGAGGCGCGTTATATCAGTGTGTTACAGTGAGGGGTGTGTTATATCAGAGTGTTACAATGAGGGGTGTGTTATATCAGAGTGTTACAGTGAGGGGTGTGTTATATCAGAGTGTTACAGTGAGGGGTGTGTTATATCAGAGTGTTACTGTGAGGGGTGCGTTCTATCAGAGTGTTAAAGTGAGGGGTGTGTTATATCAGAGTGTTACAGTGAGGGGCATGTTATATCAGAGTGTTACAGTGAGGGGTGTGTTATATCAGAGTGTTACAGTGAGGGGTGTGTTATATCAGAGTGTTACAGTGAGGGGTGTGTTATATCAGTGTGTTACAGTGAGGGGTGGGTTCTATCAGAGTGTTACAGTGAGGGCTATTTTATATCAGTGCGTTACAGTGAGGGGTGTGTTATATCAGAGTGCTACAGTGAGGGGTGTGTTATATCACTGTGTTACAGTGAGGAGTGCGTTATATCAGAGTGTTACAGTGAGGGGTGCGTTATATCAGGATGTTATAGTGAGGGGTGTGTTATATCAGAGTGTTACAGTGAGGGGTGTGTTATATCAGAGTGTTACCGTGAGGGGTGTGTTATATCAGAGTGTTACAGTGAGGGGCGTGCTATATCAGAGTGTTACAGTGAGGGGCGTGCTATATCAGAGTGTTACAGTGAGGGGTGTGTTATATCAGAGTGTTACAGTGAGGGGTGTATTATGTCAGAGTGTTACAGTGATGGTTATTTTATATCGGTGCGTTACAGTGAGGGGTGCGTTATATCAGAGTGCTACAGTGAGGGGTGTGTTATATCACTGTGTTACAGTGAGGGGTGTGTTATATCAGAGTGTTACAGTGAGGGGTGTGTTATATCAGAGTGTTACAGTGATGGGTGTGTTATATCAGAGTGTTACAGTGAGGGGTATTTTATGTCAGAGTGTTACAGTGAGGGGTGTGTGGTTTATTAGAGTGTTACAGTGAGGGGTGTGTTATATCAGAGTGTTAAAGGGAGGGGTGTGTTATATCAGAGTGTTACAGTGAGGGGTGCGTTATATCAGAGTGTTACAGTGAGGGTTGCGTTATATCAGAGTGTTACAGTGAGGGGTGTGTTATATCAGAGTGTTACAGTGAGGGGTGTGTTATATCAGAGTGTTACAGTGAGGGGTGTGTTATATCAGTGTGTTACAGTGAGGGGTGTGTTCTATCAGAGTGTTACAGTGAGGGGCGTGCTATATCAGAGTGTTACAGTGAGGGGTGTGTTATCACAGAATCACAGAATCACAGAAACCCCACAGTGCAGATAGAGGCCATTTCGGCCCATCGAGCCTGCACCGACACATACCCCACCCGATCCCCATAACCCCTACACCAACACATATCCCACCCTATCCCCATAACCCCACATATTTAATCCCCCTAACACTAAGGGTCAATTTATCATAGCCAATCAACCTAACCCGCACATCTTTGGACTGTGGGAGGAAACCGGAGCACCCGGAGGAAACCCACGCAAACACGGGGAGAATGTGCAAACTCCACACAGACAGTCGCCCGAGGCCGGATTCGAACCCGGGTCCCTGGTGCTGTGAGGCAACAGTGCTAACCACTATGCCACTCTGATATAACACACCCCTCACTGTAACACTCTGATATAACACATCCCTCACTGTAACACTCTGATATAACGCACCCCTCACTGTAACACTCTGATGTTTGTTATATCACTGTGTTACAGTGAGGAGTGCGTTATATCAGAGTGTTACAGTGAGGGGTGCGTTATATCAGAGTGTTACAGTGAGGGGTGTGTTATATCAGAGTGTTACAGTGAGGAGTGTGTGTTATATCTGAGTGGTAGTGTGAATGCTGTGTTATTTCAGTGAGAGTTACAGGGACGTTAGGATGGGGGGCCCTCATTTAACCATCTATTTGAAGATGTTATCCCAGGTATTGAAGCAGCTGTCCAGTTAAGTCTGGCTGCCCGCTCCACCCAGATTCCCGAGAATCTCGTGCTCCAGTAGGCTTAAGCCACCTGCGCTTTTCCGCACGACTTCTCAGGCTGACAGGACTTTCCCCCCACCTCCCCCCCACCTTCCCCCCGCCCCCCCCCTCCCGGGAATGCTGATGAGCTGGGCTCCCAGAGCAGACACATTCCTCCCTGCCCTGCTCAACTCAGCTCGAAAGCAGGGGCTGCTTCAGGACAATCAGCCCGAATGCTCTGCTGGACCTCAGACTGAGAATTCATTGGCTCAGCGAGATTATGAATAAAAAAGACAGACTTGCATTTCTATAGCGCCTTTCACGACCTCAGCCCGTCCCAAAGCACTTTTACAGCCAATGGAGTATCTTGAAGCGTGGTAACTGTTCTACTGTTGGAACCGCGACAGCCAAATCCCGCACAGCAAGCTCCCACAAACAGCAATGTGATAATGACCAGATAATCTGTTTTTTAGTGATGTTGGTTGAGGGATAAGTGTTGGCCCAGGACACCAGGGAGAACTCCCCTGCTCCTCTTCAAAATAGTGCGGTAGGATCTCTTAGGTCCACCTGAGAGGGCAGACAGGGCCTCGATTTGACATCTCATCTGAAAGACGGCACCTCCGACAGTGCAGCACTCCCTCAGTGCTGCACTGGGAGTGTCAGCCTGGATTTTTGCGCTCAAGTCTCATGGAGTAGGGGCCTGAACCCACGACCTCCTGACGCAGAGGCGAGAGTGCTGTCCACTGAGCCACGGCGGACTCGAGGGTACGGTACGCTCCGTGGTCAGGATCTGGGACTGGGACCGCTTTTCCCTTTCAGATGAGACTTTAAACCGAGGCCCCGTCTACCCTCTCGGGCGGATGGTAAAAGATCCCACGTTTCTATTTCAAACAAGAGCAGGGGAGTTCTCCCCGGTGTCCTGGCCAATATTTGTCCCTCAGCCAAGACCACTAACAGAAACAGATTATCTGGTCATTATCAGCTTGCTATTTGTGGGAGCTTGCTGTGCGCAAATTGGCTGCCATGTTTCCCACATTACAACAGTGACTACACTTCAAAGTACTTCTTTGGCTGTAAAGCACTTTGGGATGTCCTGAGGTCGTGAAGGGCGCTGTATAAATACAAGTCCTTTCGTTTCATTTTTTAACAGGTCTGCATGACTTAATGGGCTGTATTTTCCGATCGGAGGCTTCCCGCGTGCGGTAGCCTCCAATCCGGAAAAAATCTACGCACTTACCTGAGGGCTCCCGAGGTGCGTACAGTTCCGATGCTGGGCCTCTCCAACTCCAAGTGCGCAGGGCCCACATATCCCAGAGGCGCATGCGGTTCGCAAGCATCCCTGGGAACACGTGGGCCATGGGGAGCCAATCAAAGAAGGGAATCTCCCTTCATACTGCTCAGTGTTCAGCGCCATTCACAACTCCTCAGATAATGAAGCACTCCATGCCCGCATGCAACAAGACTTGGACGACGTTCAGGCTTGGGCTGATAAGTGGCAGGTAACATTCGCGCCACACAAGTGCCAGGCAATGACTATCTCCAACAAGCGAGACTCTAACCGCCTCCGCTTGACATTCAACAGCATTACCATCGCTGAATCCCCCACTATCAACATCCTGGGGGTCACCATTAACCAGAAATTTAACTGGACCAGCCACATAATTACTGTGGCAACAAGAGCAGGTCAGAGGCTGGGTATTCTGCAGCGAGTGTCTCACCTCTTACTCCCTTTCCACCATCTACAAGGCACAAGTAAGGAGTGTGATGGAATACACTCCACTCGCCTGGATGAGTGCAGCGCCAACAACACTCAAGAAGCTCGACACTATCCAGGACAAAGCAGTCCGTTTGATTGGCACCCCATCCACCACCTTAAACATTCACTCCCTCCACCACCGGCGTACCGTGGCTGCAGTGTGTACCATCTACAAGATGCACTGCAGTAACTCGCCAACACTTCTTCGGCAGCACCTCCCAAACCCGCAACCTCTTCCCCCTAGAAGGACAAGGGCAGCAGGTGCATGGGAACACCACCACCTCCAAGTTCCCCTCCAAGTCACACACCGTCCTGACTTAGAAGTATATCGCTGATCCTTCATCGTCGCTTGGTCAAAATCCTGGAACTCCCTCCCTAACAGCACTGTGGGAGCACCATCACCACACGGACTGCAGCGGTTCAAGAAGGCGGCTCACCACCACCTTCTCAAGGACAACTGGGGATGGACAATAAATGCTGGCCTTGCCAGCGACGCCCAGATCCCATAAATGAATAAAAGAAAAATACACTTGTCAGATAGACCTGCCAAATATATGAATGGAGATCACCCCAAAAACAGTGTAAAACATTAAATAATTTTTTTAAATCACATTTTTAAAATTAGTTGAAATTACAATAAATTAAATATTTTAAACAAAAATTTAATTTTTTGAAAAAAATAATACAAGTTTTTTACAGGGCTAAAAATAAACGTACCTTTTTTACAAAGTATTTTTAAATGATAAATGACTGAAATTTAAAAAAAAATTTAAACTTTTTTTCAACTCTTATCCTGTTACAAGCAGGCCTTATGCCTGCTTTCACAAGGCGTAAGAATTCTAAGGGTTTTCTGCAGGCGGAGGGTCTCCAGAAAGCGGAACAATCCATCCCGCAGAGGCCCTTCTCCAGGGCAGGTGTCCGATCTGTACAAAGGAGACACAATAGGGCTGTCAAGCACTTGTCCCTGGAGACACAGACTGCCCCTTCAGTCCAGCTCGATTCTTGACAGATCGAAAATGCCGGTTTTCAGCGCATGCACTTGGCATGCCTGAAACCTGCATTTCCAATGTCCCTACGGGTGTGTACACAGCGCGTACCCACCCGTAGGGATCGGAATATCCGGGCCAATAGCACGCGATCTGCTGTAATTACCCACTCTCACTAATGCCTTCAAAAGCATTCTTTTGTTTCATTTCTAGTAGTTATCAGGCACGATTGGCAATGCATTCACCATAAAAAGAAAAATAGAAAGAAAGATCTTGCATTTGTATCGTGCCTTTTCTGTTCTCCCCTCATCCGATCTCCCGCACTACCTGCCATTGCTGGTGAAAAGGACACTGATCGTACCAGGGGATCTCGCATCACGCTCTCCCGTCCCCAGCCCACGGGGAGAATCTTGGGCCCGATGTTTCCCCTGGCTGAGGGGCTCTAGAACGAGGGGTCACATGTCTCAGGATACGGGGTAGGACATTAAGACTGAGATGAGGTGAAATTTCTTCACTCAGAGGGTGGTGAACCTGTGGAATTCTCTACCACAGAAGGCTGTGGAGGCCAAGTCACTGAATATATTTAAGAAGGAGATAGATAGATTTCTAGACACAAAAGGCATCAAGGGGTATGGGGAGAGAGCGGGAATATGGTATTGAGATAGAGGATCAGCCATGATCATATTGAATGGCGGAGCAGGCTCGAAGGGCCGAACGGTCTACTCCTGCTCCTATTTTTCTACGTTTCTATGTTTCCCACCCTCCCTTTGTGGGCCAAATCAACGGTTCGCGAGCTGGACTGAAGGGGCAGTCTGTGTCTCCAGGGACAAGTGCTTGACAGCCCTATTGTGTCTCTTTTGTACAGGAAGAGGAGATGGTCAGAAGGTTGCCTTAGCGACAGAGCGGCGCATTTTCGAGGAATTAGCATTCGAGTTCCGAGCTTGTGAATCTTTTCTAAAGGGAGATTTGTCAAAGGCTTATTCACAGAGACAATGCCCCTTTAAAACGACGTGTTAGCAAAGGGACTGGCGTTGGTTGACTTCATTCGCTGCGGGTCAATGAATCTCTCCCATTCCAATGCAATACGTCGGAACACGTATTCAGCATCCTACACAACAGAGACGACACTGATCACAGAAATCGCACAGCACAGAAGGAGTCCATTCGGCCCGTCTTTGAAAGAGCTGTCCAATTAGTCTCGCTCCCCCTTTCCCCACTCTTTCCCTGTGACCCTTGCAAATGTCCTCCTTATAGAGCCATAGAGTTATACAGCACAGAAAGAAGCCCTTTGGCCCATCGTGTCCGTGCCGGCCATCAAGCCCTGTCTATTCTAATCCCATTTTCCAGCACTTGGTCCGTGGCCTTGTATGCTATGGCGTTTCAAGTGCTCATCTAAATGCTTCTTGAATGTTGTGAGGGTTCCTGCCTCTTCCACCCTTTCAGGCAGTGAGTTCCAGATTCCAACCACCCTCTGGGTGAAAAAGTTTTTCCTCAAATCCCCTCTAAACCTCCTGCCCCTTACCTTGAAACTCTGCCCCTGGTTATTGACCCCTCTACTAAGGGGAAAAGTTCCTTTCTATCTACCCTATCTATGCCCCTCATAATTTTGTACACCTCAATCAGGTCCCCCCTCAGCCTTCTCTGCTCGAAGGAAAACAACCCCAGCCTGTCCAGTCTCTCTTCATAGCTGAAGCGCTCCAGCCCAGATAACATCCTGGTGAATTTCCTCTGCACCCTTTCCAATGCAATCACATCCTTCCTATAGTGTGGCGACCAGAACTGCACACAGTATTCCAGCTGTGGCCTAACTAGCGTTTTGTACAGCTCCATCATAACCTCCCTGCTCTTATATTCTATGCCTCCGCCAATGAAGGCAAGTATCCCATATGCCTTCTTAACCACCTTATCTACCTGTCCTGCTGCCTTCAGGGATCTATGTACATGCAATCAAGTACTTATCCCATTCTCTTTTGAAAGTTACTATTGAACCTGCTGCCAGTGCCCTTTCAGGGAGCGCATTCCAGATCGCAACAACTCGCTGCGTTTAACTAAACAAAAATCCTCCTCATCTCTCCTGTGGTTCTTTTTGCCAATTATCTTAAATCTGTATCTAATTCGAGTCTAAAGTAACTTTCAAAAGGGAGTTGGAAATATATAGAGATATATTTGGAAAGGAAATATTTGCAGGGCCACGGAGGAAAGAGCAGGGGGTGGGGGGAGTGTGTGACTAATTGGACAGCTCGACCGGCACAGGCACGATGGGCCGAATGTCCTCCTTCTGTGCTGTCTCATGCTATGGTGGTGGGCCTTCTACCGTGATATGCCCACCCAGTCACATTGGCCCCATCTAGACCAAGGCTAAAGTTAAAGGGGACGATTATTCTCTTGGATGTAAAGCAATGCCTGAGTGTGGCTCGCAGAGGAGCATCAGGTAGGCCTCCATTACTGGTGTGCGGATTCCCTCCCCCACATGAAGGGTCGATAACCAGAGGGCACAGATTCAAGGTGACTGGCAAAAGAACCAGAGGCGACATGGGGGAAAATCTTTTTTACGCAACGAGTGGTTAGGATTTGCAATGCCCGGCCTGATAGTGGCCTTCAAAAGGGACTTGGATAAATACATGGAGGAGAAAAAATTGCAGGGATATGGGGAAAGAGCAGGGGGGGCAGAGTGGGACTAACTGAATTGCTCTTTGAAAGAGCCAGCGCCGACTCGATGGGCCGACTGGCCTCCTTCTGTGCTGTACTATTCTATGATTCTATTGGCCCAGGACACTGGGGAGAACTCCCCTGCTCTTCTTCAAAATAATGCCACGGGATCTTTTTTATCCATCTGAGAGGGCATCTTTAATGTCTCATCTTAAAGATAGCACTTCTGACAGTGCAGCACTCCCTCAGCATTGCGCTGGGAGTGTCGGCCTAGATTATGTGCTCAAATACCTGGAGTGGGACATGAACCCACAACCTTCTGATGCAGAGGTCGAGTGCTTACCTCTTATCCACGGCTCTCCCGAGTACAAGTTGAGGCAAATCTGATCCAACAGGCCTTGGTTTACATTACCCCTGAGTTAGGGGAGGAATGAAGAGCCAGGGCAGTGAAGGGAACCTTGTCTGTACGAACTATTGTTGATCCAATGTCTTACAGTCAAAAGCTGCTACTGAAAAGACTGTGGCCTAGAAATTGGGTTTTGGCTTAGCCAGGGCTTTAGCGCCGGAAGTTAGTGCCGGCGCTAAGTCCCCCTGCGCGCGCCAAAAATTCAGCAGGGCCGCGCCCAAACGGCTGCCGGCGCTACTGAAGGGTCTTCGCGGCGGTAAATCGGCGCTAACTGCCGTTTCGCGCCGCAATTCCGGCGCTGCGGCACCCGATGCGGTGCGGCAGGCTCGGGAAGTGCAGGCCTCCTCCTTCCGTTAAGGAGGAGCTGCCTGCACCCGGCCGCGGCCCGCGCAAATCTGTCTAAAAATGAGCCCGGCACCTCGGACAAGTGCCGGGCTTGCATCTGTTCCGGGGGGTGGGGGGGAGAAGTCCGGGGAGGGAGCTGCGGGCAGGCGGCCGGCGGGAAAGCGGCCGGCCGCCGCGGGGCCTTTAATGCGCCGGCGCAAACTCATGCAAGACTCTGTTGCCAGAGTCTTAGTTGCGGCTGCCACGGGCGAGGCGGCCGCAACTGAATTTCGGCGCTAGGGCCCGTCGGCATGGCAACCGGGACGCTGCGCACACCGATGACGTCATCGGTGCCGGCGCAGCGCTACCGGTGCAACGCCGATTTAGGGCCCCAGGGAATTTTTAAACTGGCCATAACTCTGGCGCTAGTCCCTCTAGCGCCTCAAAAGCGGCGCTAAGGCAACTGAATTTCTAGGCCTGTGGCTTTTTTCTCTAGAAAACAGATGGCTGAGGGGTGACTTGAGAGAGCTCTTTAAAATATGAAGGGTATGAGCGGGCAGACAACAACAACAACTTGTATTTATATAGCGCCTTTAATGTAGTAAAACGTCCCAAGGTGCTGCACAGGAGCGATTATCAAACAGAATTTGACACCGAGCCACATAAGGAGAAATAAGGGCAGATGACCAAAAGCTTGGTCAAAGAGGTAGGTTTTAAGAAGCGTCTTAAAGGAGGAGAGAGAGGTAGAGAGGCGGGGAGGTTTAGGCAGGGAATTCCAGAGCTTAAGGCCTAGGCAACAGAAGGCACGACCACCAATGGTTGAGTGAGCGATTATAATCAGGGATGTTCAAGAGGGCAGAATTAGAGGAGCGCAGATATCTTGGGAGGGTTGTGGGGCTGAAGGAGATTACAGAAATAGGGAGGGGCGAGACTATGGACAGATTTGAAAACAAGGATGAAAATTTTGAAATCGAGGCGTTGCTTAACCGGAGCCAGTGTAGGTCAGCGAGCACAGGAGTGATGGGCGGATGGGACTTGGTGGGAGTTAGGACATGGGCAGCCAAGTTTTGGATGACCTCAAGTTTACCTAGGGTGGAATGTGGGAGGCCGGCCAGGAGTGCGTTGGAATAGTCAAGTCTAGAGGTAACAAAGGCATGGATGAGGGTTTCAGCAGCGGATGAGCTGAGGCAGGGGCGGAGACGGGCTATGTTACAGAGGTGGAAATAGGCATTCTTAGTTATGGCGTGGATATGTGGTCGGAAGCCCATTTCAGGGTCAAATATGACACCAAGGTTGCGAACAGTGTGGTTCAGCCTCAGACGTGGAGAAGATGTTTCCACTTGTGGGGGAGACCAGAACTAGGGGCCATAAGTATAAGATAGTCACTAATAAATCCAATAGGGAATTCAGGAGAAACTTCTCTCCCCAGAGAGTGGTGAGAATGTGGAACTCGCTACCACACGGTGTAGTTGAGGTGAATAGCGTAGATGCTTTTAAGGGGAAGCTCGATAAACCCATGAGGGAGAAAGGAATAGAGGGTTATGCTGATAGGGTGAGTTGAATAGATGGGAGGAGACTCCTGTGGAGCATAAACCAGTTGGGCTGAATGGCCTTTTGCTGTGCTGTGGACTCAGTGTAATCCTGTGTAAAAATAGCATCCTGAGGGAAAACTGAATTCATCACAGGTCTCCTGACAATCAATCCCCCAATACACTTTTACACACACTATCCAGGGCAGGCAGAGCGTGAAGAAGTCTCTGTACTTTCTGCTCTGTGATGCCTACTGCACAATGGGGAGTAGACGGGGTATCTACACGACTGAGCACACCCCCTCCCATCAAGATCTGACTCGTCTGTACGCTATTTGAGTGATATGTGATGCATGCCTGGGGAACATTACCCCACTGCTATGTGCACAGAGAGAGAGGCACGCACACACACACACACAGACAGAGAGAGAGTCACACAGAGATGCACAGAGGGAGAGGGAGAAGAGAGAGAGAGAGACACAGAGAGAGAGAGAGAGACAGAGACCAGAGAGAGACTCACAGAGGGAGAGACAGAGAGACAGAGACACAAGTCAGAGACACAAAGAGAGACACAGTGAGATACAGAAAGAGACACAGAGAGAGAGAGAGACAGAGAGAGAGACAGAGACAGACACAGAGAGCGAGACACAGAGAGCAAGACACAGAGAGCGAGACACAGAGAGAGAGAGACAGAGAGAGAGAAACAGAGACTCAGAGACAGAGACTGAGAGAGAGAGACAGAGAGAGAGACAGAGAGAGAGACAGAGAGAGACAGAGACAGAGACCCGAGAGAGACTCACAGAGGGAGAGACAGAGAGACAGAGACACAAGTGAGAGACACAGAGAGAGACACAGTGAGATACAGAAAGAGACACAGAGAGAGAGAGAGACAGAGAGAGAGAGAGAGGCAGAGACAGACACAGAGAGCGAGACACAGAGAACGAGACACAGAGAGCGAGACACAGAGAGCGAGACACAGAGAGAGAGAAACAGAGACTCAGAGACAGAGACTGAGAGACAGAGAGAGACACAGAGAGAGACAGAGACAGAGACAGAGACCAGAGAGAGACTCACAGAGGGAGAGACACATGGGAAAACCACTTTGAAAAATTATACCAGAAAAACACACTAAGGCCAGAGCAACACCAAATATGCAAAAAACTGGAAAAGCTAGAAATGGCCATAAAAGATAACCAAAACCCGCTAGACTCCATAATAACAGAAAAAGAACTTTTTGAAAAACTCAAGGACCTGCGACCAGGAAAAGCTTGCGGGGCAGACGGCATACTAAGTGAGATGATTAAACACACAGACGATAAAATGAAACTGGCTATCCTAAAACTCTTCAACTTGGTTCTGAGTGTCGGTTACTTCCCTGATATCTGGAACAAAGGACTCATAACGCCCATATACAAAAGTGGGGACAAAGTCGACCCAAATAACTATCGAGGCATCTGTGTAAACAGTAACCTGGGGAAGGTATTCTGTAGTATCATAAACTTATAAACTTCCTTGAGGAGCACAATGTCTTGAGTAAAAGACAAATTGGATTCCTGCCAAACTATAGAACATCAGATCATATCTTTACCCTACAGACCCTAATTGACAAACACGCTCATCAAAACAAAAGCAAAATCTACGCATGCTTTATAGATTTCCAGAAGGCTTTCGACTCCATCTGGCATGACGGTTTATTCCTGAAACTTATCGAAAGCGGGGTAGGGGGAAAAACATATGATGTAATTAAATCAATGTATACAAACAACAAATGTGCAGTTAAAATTGGAGACAAACAAACAAAATACTTCCCACAGGGGCGGGGGGTGATGCAGGGCTCGCCAATCTCACCGACACTCTTTAATATTTACATAAATGAATTGTCAAAACTACTTGAACAATCTACAGCACCCGGCCTCACCCTATATGAATCCAAGGTTAAATTCCTCCTCTATGCAGATGACCTGGTTCTGCTGTCACCAACTAAGGAGGGTCTACAGCAGAACCTGGATCTGCTGGAGTCATACTGCCAGACTTGGGCCATGATAATAAATCCCCAAAAAGCCAAAGTCCTTGTGTTCCAGCAAAGATCCAGACATCAGGGACCCAAAATAAATTTCACACTAGGAACAACCAAAATTGAACAAACCACTAACTACACATACTTGGGCTTAAAAATCAGTTCTACGGGAAATTTCAAACTGGCTGTGAATGAACTGAAAGAGAAAGCAAGAAGGGCTTTCTATGCCATTAAAAAATCAATCCAAATAGAAATCCCAATTAGCATTTGGCTCAAAATTTTCAAATCAGTAATTGAACCAATTGCACTCTATGGCAGTGAGGTGTGGGGACCGCTAACACAACAAGAATTTGCAAAATGGGACAAACACCCAATTGAGATCCTACATGCAGAATTCTGTAAAAGTATCCTCCGGACTCAAAGGAAAACTGTAAACAATGCATGCAGGGCAGAACTAGGCCAATATCCATTAATAATCACTATCCAAAAAAGAGCCACCAAATTTTGGAAACACCTAGAAATGAGCAACCCCCAATGCTATCATTACGAAGCCCTGAAATGCCAAGAGAGGACCATAAAGAAGAATACCCTCAGTCAACTAGTCCTGGGACTCAGTGAAGTAACTACTAACAATAACCAGCCCCAGGACAGTGACAGCGTAACACAAAGAATTCGACCCAACACAATCGTCGCTAAGCAAAAGGAAAAATATCTGTCATATTGGGCAGAAACAACAAAAACCCAAAGCAAACTCAATTGCTACTTGGCCCTAAACAGACAATACAACATGGCTGATTACCTGACCATGGTAAAGGATAGCAAACTGAGAAAAACTTTGACAATGTACAGACTTAGTGAACATAACCTGGCGATCGAAAAAGGTAGACACAGACAGACCCGGCTACCAAGAGAGGACAGGATATGCTCTCACTGCAGTCAGGGAGTGGTGGAGACAGAGATGCACTTCCTCACAGCTTGTAGAAAATATCAGGGCATAAGGGAGAATTTCTACCCAAAATTCACAAAAATATGCCCGGAATTCAGAAATTTGAATGACGACCAAAAACTCCCATACCTACTAGGGGAAGAGAGAAAATGCATAACACTAGCGGCACACTATGTTACAGCTTGCCATAAACAGAGGGACAACCAGTAAATATAAGAAAAGAGTATATGTAAATTATATGAAAGTATATATTTATACACTCAGGGATATATCTGTTTATACACTGTATGGATAGATCTGTATTTTTGTGAACAAACATGAATGTTTTCCGATGCTTTGGCAACATAAGATGTAACTTGTCATGCCAATAAAGCGATTTGAATTGAATTGAATTGAATTGACACAAGTGAGAGACACAGAGAGAGACACAGTGAGATACAGAAAGAGACACAGAGAGAGAGAGAGACAGAGTGAGAGAGAGCGAGACACAGAGAGCGAGACACAGAGAGCGAGACACAGAGAGAGAGACAGAGACTCAGAGACAGAGACTGAGAGAGAAAGACAGAGAGAGAGAGAGAGACAGTGACTGAGAGAGACAGAGAAAGAGACACACACACAAACATAGAAAGAGAGATATACAGAGAGAAAGAGAGAGGCACACAGAGACTGAGAGAGATAGAGAGAGACACATAGAGACGCAGGGAGAGAGACACACAAAGAGACAGAGAGAGACATAGGGCGAGACAGAGAGAGGCAGAGAGACAGAGACTCTGAGATGTAGAACGACAAACAATGGAATCAAGTTGTGATTGAGATAACAATACAGCATCATATAGTGGCCAGTGGTAACAGACAGTGCTGTATACAGTATAATATTTCACATATAGTGCAGTATGGCATGGTATAGTAGGTGCAATGTATATAGAACAGAACAGTATTTCCCACAATCATCTTTTGCACAGTACAGCCCAGCACAGTAGAGCCCAGCACAGTACGCCCAGCACAGTAGAGTTCAGTGTACACTGCCCACTCACAGTATACTGTCCCGAGAGTCACTTACGACCTTGCACTAATGGACGGAACAGTGCAAGGTTGTATTGCAGCCATTAGCTGTATCTCTGCATTAAAATCATGAGATATGATTCACTCATGCTGACAATATCTCACCACATGGCTCTTACAGCACAGAAACAAGCCATTCGACCTATCTGGTCCATGCCGGTGTTTATGCTCCACACGAGCCTTCTCCCAGCCTACATCATCTCACCCTATCACCATATCCTTCGATTCCTTTCTCCCACAGGTGCTTACCTGTCAGCTGTGGCTCAGTTGGTAGCACACTCGCCTCTAGAGTCAGAAGGTCGCGGGTTCATAGTCCCACTCCAGGGACTTGAACACATAAATGCTAGGCTAACACTCCAGCGCAGTACTGAGGGAGTGCTGCACTGTCGGAGGTGCCGTCTTTCAGATGAGACGTTAAACCGAGGCCCCGTCTGCTCTCTCAAGTGGACATATAAGATCCCATGGTGCTATTTCAAAGAAGAGCAGGGGAGTTCTCCCTGGTGTTCTGGCCAATATTTATCCCTCAACCAACATAACAAAAAGATTATTTGGTCATTGCTGTTTGTGGGACCTTGCTGTGTGCAAATTGGCTGCTGCATTTTCCACATTACAACAGTGACTATACTTCATTGGCTGTAAAGTGCTTTGAGATGTCCAGTGATCGTGAAAGACGCTATATAAATGCAAGTCTTTCTTTCTTTCCCCTTACACAAGACACTGAATCCACATTTAGCCACCGTCGAACATTTTCACGGGTCATGATTAGCTACAAGGGACACACAGAGAGAGCTAAGGGTTTCTCCGTAGGGTAATGATTAACGGTGAGCGATTCCAGCACTACCCTCCTGGGTTTGCTGTTCTTAAAGGGGCAGGATCGTCAGCCTGTGAGAGATCTTTAGTTGTTATCGGAGGGGAGAAAACCCATCTTGTTCATGACAATGTCATATGCCAGCGATGGGGCAATGTATTTCAAGACCATTTACCTCATTGCATGGCGCGGGTGAAATTCGACATGGGGGGGGGGGCGGCGCAAAACGGGTGAGAGCGAATCGACCGCCTGTTTTTCACCCCGTCCGACTCGATATCCCACACTTTGCTCTTCCGCCAAAGACCAATTGGAAAGGAAAATCGGGCGAGGTGTGTAAAACGGGCTCTGCGAGTGTCCATTTTGCTTTACCGCCCCTGTGTCTTTTTTATTTCCTGAGGGGGGGTGGGGGAGGAATCCTTTAACGTTGTGGCGTATTTGTTCCTGCACTGCCCTCTGGTGGCCAGCTCTTGCCTGCTGAGATCCTTCTTCACCCGTTCTCCTCCGGAGCAAAGTCAGTCTTGTAGTTTATCGCCCGAGCGGTCATTGTCTTTGCTGCTGCTGATCACGACGTAAGGTCTGTGCACTGGGCAGCATGAAGCTGGCCACACAATTTATGGGACACACAACGAGTCTTCATTCACTGCACTATGGGTCAGTCTATGAGGCCATGGGGCTATATTTTGCAACCCGTACGAGGTGTATACGCGCCCGTAGGGGCCGCGCAAGTGCCGCGCAAGTTCCGTGTTTAGGCGTGCAAAACGCACGCGCTGAAACCTGGAACTTGCGATCTGCCAAGAATCTTCTTGACAGATCCTCCAACTATCATAAGTATGAATGGGGATTCCCTTCTTCCATTGGTTGGGCTGGCCCACGTGATCCCAGGGGCGCTTGCGAGCCTCATGCGCCCCATGGATACGTGGGCCTCTACGCATTTCTACCAGGAGAGGCCCAGGATCGCAAGCCTCCGTATCTCCCGCACCACCAGGTAAATGCGTCGAAAATTTGATGACCAGAGGCCTCCGCCCGCGGGAAGCCTCCGATCGCAAATTCAGGCCCCATATTCCCCATTCATTAGACAGAGCAATCGTTTATCCAACAGAGTCCCCATTCAGCAGACTGATCTTTCACCTGAGTTCAGATTTGTTATTCGATGGGCAGCTTATTCAACTGATCCCAAATCTCTGTTCCAGGGGCTGTTTATTCAGCCAAGTTCCCACTCACTGTGCTGTGTAACAATCTTATTGTCTAAGTCTTGTCTACTGCTCAGGATCAGTATATCCAATATACTTGCTATAGAGGGAGTGCAACGAAGGTTCACCCGACCGATTCCTGGGATGGGGGGATTGTCCTATGAGGAGAGATTGAGTAGACTAGGCCTATATTCTCTAGAGTTTAGAAGAATGAGAGGTGATCTCATTGAAACGTATAAAATTCTAACAGGGCTTGACAGGGTCGATGCAGGAAGGATATTTCCCCTGGCTGGGGAGTCTAGAACCAGGGGTCACAGTCTCAGAATAAGGGGTCGGCCATTTAGGACTGAGATGAGGAGAAATTTCTTCACTCAGAGGGCGGTGAATCTTTGGAATTCTCTACCCCAGAGGGCTGTGGAGGCTCAGTCGTTGAGTATATTCAAGGCTGAGGTCGATAGATTTTTGAATATTAAGGGAATCAAGGGATATGGGGATAGTGCAGGAAAGTGGAGATTAGGTAGAAGGTCAGCCATGATCTTATTGAATGGCAGGGCAGGCTCGAAGGGCCAAATGGCCGACTCCTGCTCCTATTTCTTATGTTCTTATATTACCTTGTATTGAATATACAGCACAGAAACAGGCCATTCGGCCCAACTGGTCCATGTTGGTGTTTATGCTCCACACGAGCCTCCTCCCACCCTACTTCATCTCACCCTATCAGCACGTCCTTCCATTCCTTTCTTCCTCGTGTGCTTATCTAGCTTCCCCTTAAATGCAGGACGGTAGAAGGGGAACTAGATGGACCGTGGTCTTTTTGCATCCAGCGGTCCTTATATGAGATCTAGGATTTACCACTCCACAAGTGCTCTTGGACGATCTAACCGAGCTTTTCTCTCTCTGTCTCTCTCTCTCCGCAGAGCGCTGCCGGTTTGCGCTGGGCATGCAGGACTCCGTAATCAGCGACGAAGACATCGACGCTTCCAGCATGTGGTCCGAGTCGACTGCGGCAAAGCACGCCAGGTAACGACCCAGCCCCTGACCGCTACCCTAGTCCCTAACTTCTGCCCCGGTCCTATCTGCCCGCTCGAGCTCTGGGGCCTGTCCCGTCACCCGCAGAGCAGATGGCAGCTCGCCCATGGGCTGGACATTTAACCCCCTGATTTTAACAGGCGCCGCCCACCAAGAACCTGGGCGAGTTCGAGTCGCACGCCCGCTTTACACCCCGCACCACCCGATTCTACGCTTCTTTGTGATTGCGCGGGCTGGCATAGCGTCTTCCCATTCAGTTAGATTGGGCAGGATTAATCTATCCTCTTACACAAGACACTGAATCCACATTTAGCCACCGTCGAACGTTTTCACGAGTCATGACTTGCTACAAGGGACATACAGAGAGAGCTAAGGGTTTCTCAGTAGGGTAATGATTAACGGTGAGCGCTTCCAGCACTACCCTCCAGGCCCATTCCTCATGAGACATTGGATGAAATTTTAACCCCTTGGCGATACCGTAAAACGGCCAATAGCGGATCGGCCACCCGTCTGTCCAATGGTCCATTCCATCGAATTACATCGAATTTTACAGCGCAGTCACAGGCCATTCGGCACAACTGGTCTGTGCCTGTGTTTATGCTCCACAAGAGCCATTTCCCACCCTGCCTTCATCTAAGTCAAAGGGTTGATGGGGGGAAACTGTTTCCATTGGCTAGAGGGTCGGTAAACAGAGGACACAGATTGAAGGTCATTGGCCAAAGAGCCAGAGGGGAAATGAGGAGAATTTTTTTTTTTTTACGCAGCGAGTTGTTGTGATCTGGAATGCGCCGCCTGAAAGGGCGGTGGAAACAGATTCAATAAATAACTTTCAAATGGGAATTGGATAAATACTTGAAAAGGAAAGATTTGCCAGGCTATCGGGGAAAGAACAGGGGCCAAGTGGGACTAATTGGATTGCTCTTTCAAAGAGCCGGCACAGGCACGATGGGCCGAATGACCTGCTCCTGTACTGTACAATTCGGTGAAAGGAAAATCGGGAGAGGTGTATAACGGGCGGCCGATCCCACATCCCCCGGTTAAAACAATTACCCCCATTGAGCAGATCATCGAGATTATTCCCGTCACTCACCTTTTCCATTTCTTTGTTCTGCTTGGCACTCTTGCAACGCACTCGGTAGATTGACCAGTCGGAGGGAGGCGAGCTCTCCACCTTCTTCTCTCTGTCCGGTGACTAAGCGCTGTTGAATTGGATTCCGCAGGTTGGGTACAGAGCATGGTGACGGGGCCTGGTGTCCGGCCAAGTCCGTGTTTCGCGACAGCACAGAGTTCCTGCAGATCGACCTCCACAAGCTCTTCTTCATTACTCTGGTGGGTACCCAGGGACGCCATTCCAACGGGCACGGCAACGAATACGCTCAATTCTACCGGCTGCAGTACAGCCGGAATGGCAACAACTGGATGACGTGGAAGGACCGGTGGGGAAACGAGGTAATGGCTGCCGCTCTACCACTTGCTGTGCAATTGGGAGAACCGCCGTTTGTTTGTGTGTGCGTGTTTAACCTTTAACCACATGAAGCTTCACATGCGTCCCATCTTGCCATGGGATGGGCTCAGAAAATATTCTGCATCATAAGTCTTTAGGGGGAGAAATTCGGTATCGCCCCGTTTGGGGTGCAATTCCCGGCCGGGCGCAAAGATTAGCGCCTGGCGCTAATTATCGCCTCCGACTGCAAACTTGGCCTCTATCGCCCCTGGAGGTGATTGGAGCGCTAAATCAGGCGATACACACCTCTCTTAAGGCGCTAACGCCGAGGAGCGAGGCACTACCTCAGAGCGCTGGCGAAGCTCATGTGATATCAGTCAGCAATGGAACACAGACACACTGGTGCTGGCCAGTTCTTAAAGGGGAGGGTCGATCTTGCTCTCCATCCACACCCTGCTCATTGCAGCCTTGAATCTCGGCCTGGAGAGACCTGTACATCAAATCTGTTGGAAAGAACAATGGAGAGGCCCAGGGAAAGAGCTCAGAGTGTAGCCCCATAGGCTCTTCTAAATCGATGCAAGAAAGGTCAAATCAAAATGAACCTGCAAAGTGCTGCTCAATACCCAAAACTCCTTCACACAGCGTTGAATCTCTCCAGAAGTCTCTCTCTCTCACTCTCAGAATGTGTGGTGCAAAAATGTCGCCGACAAAAAAAAGCAGGAAGCAGCCGCCTTTAAATAGCGCTCCCCCAGTCACTTCCCGACTGCAAAACATTCCCCTGAACCTGTTGTTGCTAGCGGCAGGCGGAAAGGCAGGGGGCGCCACTCAATATCCGGTCCAGGGCGCTACCGGGGCGTTGCACGCTCGACTGACGTCACGATCTGCAGGCACAGGAGATCATGGCGGTAGTGTTTAGCGCCGCTGCAAAATGTCTGGTCAATTTTGCGAGCGGCGCAAACATCGCCGGACCCAGGCGCTAGTTGCTTTGCGCCCTGTTAGTGCCCTCTTAGGGGCCTAAGGGGAGGCACTAATCAACCGAATTTTTCCCCCTTAGGCTTTCGACTTTTTTACTGTAAGGGGTAGGATCTTAAAGGGGAGCTGTCGCTTGACTCATCTTGGTTCTCGACAGAAGTGGCACCTTGACGGACAAGGTGGAGAAGCAATGTCCTCTTAGCCCCACTATACCTGCCGCTAATAGTTCTTAGACTCCATTCACTGCACTGGGTGAAATCTGTACCAAATGGGATAATATTCATTGGATTGGGTGGCAATCTATTCAAACAGTCCATATTTACTGAATTGGGTGAGAATCTATTCAAACAAAGTCCATATTCTCTGCAATAACCACAGAAAATGCTGGAAGCACTCAGCAGGCCAGGCAGCATCCGTGGAGAGAGAAACAGAGTTAACGTTTCAGGTCTGGGACCCTTCGTCAGAGCTGGAAAAGGTTGGAGATGTAACAGGTTTTAAGCAGGTGCAGAGACATGGAAAGGGGGAGGAGAGGGGAGGGAGGAACTGAAGGAATATTCTGTGCTAGGGGAGGAGGCAGGAGTGGTTAAATGTTGCAAATGGGGATGGCAGAATCATCAACAGCCGCCTGAAAAATGGGGGCAGGGGTTATAGTCTGCAATTGTTGAACTCAATGTTGAATCCAGAAGGCTGTAAAGTGCCTAATAGAAAGACGAGGTGCCGTTCCTCGAGCTTACGTTGCGCTTCATTGGAGCAGTGGAAGAGGCCGAGGACCGAGAGGTCAGAGTGGGAGTGGAGCGGAGAATTAAAGTGACAGGCGACCGGAAGCTCGGGGTCACCCTTACGGACTGAACGGAGGTGTTCCGCAAAGCGGCCGCCCAATCTGCGTTTGGTCTCCCCAATATAGAGGAGACCGCATCGTGAGCAGCGAATACAGTGTACCAAATTTCAAGAAGTACAAGTAAATCACTGTTTCACATATTCTCTGCACTGGATGACAACCCATTCAACCCAAGTCCCTAATCAGTACACTGGCTGGCTGCCTAGTCAACGAGTCTTCATTCACTGCGCTATGGGCAGTCTATCAAACCATATTTCCCATTCATTATGTAGAGCGATGGTTTATTCAACCGAGTCCCCATTCATCGGACTGGTCTTTCACCTGAGCCTGGATTCATTATTCGAGGGGGAGTTTATTCAACTGAACTCCATTCTCTGTTCTCGGGGCTGTTTATTCAGCCAAGTCCCCACTCACTGTGCTGTGTAACAATCTTATTGACTAAGTCTTGTTTCACTTTTACATAGAATGTACAGCACAGAAACAGGCCATTCAGCCCAACTGGTCCATGCCGATGTTTATGCTCCACACGAGCCTCCTCCCACCCTACTTCACCTAACTCTATCTGCATATTCTTCTATTCCTTTCTCCCTCATGTACTTATCTAGCTTCCCCTTAAATGTATCTATGCTATTTGCCTCAACTACTCCCTGTGGTAGCGAGTTCTACATTCTAACCACTCTCTGGGTAAAGATGTTTCTCCTGAATTCCTGATTGGATTTATTAGTGACTATCTTACATTGATGGTCCCTAGTTCTGGTCTCGCCCACAAGTGGAAACAACTTCTCTAGGTCTACCCTATCCAACACCTTTCATAATTTTAAAGACCTCTACAGGTCACCCCTCAGCCTTCTCTTTTCTCAAGTGCCCCAGCCTGTTCAATCTTTCCTGATAGTTATAACCTCTCAGTTCTGGTATTTCCCAATGGGCGACAGTCTTTTCAAGCCTCTTGATTGAGTTTTTTGCATGTCTCCATACTAACCTCCCATTTCTTCCCCCTCTCTAGATTATCACAGGAAATGTAAACCCGTACGATATTGTGTTGAAGGACCTGGGCCCACCAATCATTGCCCGATTTGTGCGATTTTACCCAATGGCGGACCGCGTTATGAGCGTGTGCATGAGGGTCGAGCTATATGGCTGCCCCTGGTTAGGTGAGTGAAGGTTTCATTCTTTCCCATTTCCTCATTGACACAGCTGTGGCTCAGTGTGGTAGCACTCTTATCTCCCATGTCAGAATGTGGAGATGCCGGTGTTGGACTGGGGTGGACAAATGTGAGAAGTCACACAACACCAGGTTATAGTCCAACAGCTTTATTTGATATCACAAGCTTTCGGAGCACTGCTCCTTCGTCAGGTGAACTTCAAATAAAGCTGTTGGACTATAACCTGGTGTTGTGTGACTTCTCACCCATGTCAGAAGGTTGTGGCTTCAAGTCCCACTCCAGGAGACTTGAGCACAAAGTCCAGTCCAGGCCAATCCTCCGAATGCAGTACTGAGGGAGTGCTGCAACTGTCAGCTAGGTGCTGTCTTTCAGATGAGACGTTAAACCGAGGCCCTATCTGCCCTTTCAGGTTCATGTAAAAGATCCCACGACCACTATTTTGAAGAAGAGCAGGGGAGTTCTCCCTGGTGCAAAAGCAAAATGCTGCGGATGCTGGAAACCTGAACTAAAAACAGAAAATGCTGGAAAAAATCAGCAGGTCAGGCAGCACCTGTGGAGAGAGAAACAAAGTTAACGTTTCAGGTTGATGAAGTTCTGACGAAGGGTCATCGACCTGAAACGTTAACTCTGTTTCTCTCTCCACAGATGCTGCCTGACCTGCTGAGTATTTCCAGAGTTCTCCCTGGTGTCCTGGCTGTGGTTTATGTAACCTGTTCCACCTTAAGAGAACTACCTTAAGAGATGTACTACTTTCTCTTGGCTGCTGTATACTGTAATACCGGTGGTGACCACACCGGTATATAAGTGTTGTGTAGGGATTTGCTGGGCAGTTCAGCCCTGACCTCCGAATAGTAAAGACCTGTTAAAAGTTATTCTTGTTGTCTGTGTCCAGTGATTGATCATAAGCATAACTGGGACACACAGACTCAACAGTGGCGACGAGTCCGATCTTACCCTGCGGCAGTTTTACATCCAAGGCAGCTTCGTCCTCAGAACGGGCGTCGAGAAGAGGCATCCGCCCTCATCATCCTGCTGAGCACCATCGCACAGGAGGCACCGAGAACCCGGGTTAAAAAGAAAAATTCTGACCACGAAGCCCTCCATCAGCGACAGGCAGTGATCATCCCTTCTACCATGGTGGTGGGTAAGCCGATCAGCGACACGAGCAGAAAGTCGGCCGCGCTGGCTATGGAGTAGGAGAGGGGAAACGGAGGAATAAGGGCGGAGAACTCGACCACGGCCGGTAGAAAGGGCCGGGCTGCAATCGAGGCCGAGAAGCGCAGCGACTGGGGCAGCTTAAGGCACGAGAGCCGCGGAGAACTCAAACGCAGCCGGTGTAAAGGACCGGGCTGCAAGCGGGGCTGCGAGGCAAAGCAGCGTCAGGGAATTGAGGACCGCTGGGGAGGCGAGAACGGCAGCAGCAAGGCAATCGCCATTGCAGCCAGCGGGGGAAGAAGGCAAACGCGGGAATCCGCCATTGTAGTCGGCGGGGGAAGAAGACGAGCGCGGGAAAGACCGCCATTTTGAGAAAAAGAAAAATTTAAAAACTTGCAAGGATGCCTAAACATGGGAACATTAATACCTTTGATAGCGATAGCGAAGATTGGACCACGTATGTAGAACGTATGGAAGTTTATTGTAAAGCAAATAAGGTACCAGATGATGAGAAAGCACTAACCTTATTAAGCTCAATGGGTGCGAAGACATACGGGCTATTGAAGCACCTTCTATCACCAAATAAACCGGCGGATCAGACTTTCGCGAATATTGTTACTGTCCTGAAAAATCATTTAAACCCCACGCCGCTGATGATAGCGGAACGATTTAAATTTTACAGAAGAACGCAGCTCAAAGACGAAAGCAACGCTGAATTTTTAATTGAACTGCGTAAGCTATCAAAGTACTGTCAGTTTGGAACAGGACTAGCAGATGCGCTGAGAGATAAATTTGTGTGTGGATTGTTAAAAGAAGGAACACAAAAGCGACTGCTTGAGGAGAATGATCTTACGCTTGATAAAGCTGTCACTATTGCAGCATCGCACGAAGCCGCAGCGAGAGGCACGGCGGAAATGCAACTATGGTCACCGGAACTCAGCACCAATCAAATGGTCTTGGGTACAGTAAAATGTTATCGTTGTGGAAAGACAACGCACGATCAGAACCAGTGCTGATTCAAAAATCAGGAATGCAGAAAATGTGGCAGGCTTGGTCACATAGCTAAAGTATGCCGGTCAGGAAAGAAGACCAGCAACAAAAAGTCACCGTAGGAAAAGTACAGAAAGGTACACAAGGTGACAGAGAACAGTTTGAACGAACAGAAGTCAGATTCAGACTCCAGCAGTAATGAACTGGGTAGTCTAAGAGTACACAATGTTGGTAAGGAAGCAGACCTCCAAACAATTTGGGTCACACTTCAGATAGCAGGAGTCCAAGTGAAGATGGAATTGGACACTGGATCGGCATTGACGGTCATGAATAAGCAAGATTACAAAAGGTTATTCCCACATATTCCCCTACGGGATACGGAGATTGTATTGAAAACATACACGGGGCAAAGAGTATACCCCATCGGGAAGATAGAGGTAAACGTGGTCCACAAGGGCAAAGAAAGCCGAGGAATGGACTTATATGTGCTACCTGAGGGAGGTCCACCACTACTGGGACGGGAGTGGATTAGGAAAATAAATATGGACTGGCATTCCTTAAAAGCACTAACGGTAGATTCCGGTAAAAAAGATGTCAAACCTAAACGATTGTCCAGAATATTGGACGATGCTAAAGAGGTGTTTCAACAGGGACTGGGAACACTGAGAGGAATTACGGCAAACATCAAGGTTGAAGAACATGCAAACCCGAAATTTTTCAAAGCCAGACCGGTACCTTATGCGATACGACCTGCTGTGGAAGCTGAGCTGGAAGGGCTAGAACGTTCAGGAGTACTGTCTAAGGTAGACTGGAGTGAGTGGGCCACGCCCATTGTTCCCGCCATGAAGCGTTCATCGAGCAACAAGCCGGGGGTACCGGGGAAGGTTCGCATCTGTGGAGATTTCAAGATCACTGTTAATCCGGTGCTTCACATGGTGCAGTATCCGCTTCCGCGGATTGAGGATATCTTCGCTTCGCTGTCTGGCGGGAAACACTTCACCAAGATAGACCTGGCGCAGGCGTACTTACAGATGGAAGTTGAGGAAGAGTCACGCCAGTATCTCATGATCAACACGCATAGAGGCTTGTACTGGTATAATAGACTGGTTTTTGGAGTGGCATCGGCTCCAGCAATTTGGCAGAGGGCCATGGAGCAGGTATTACAGGGAATTCCAGGCACACAATATTACCTGGACGATATTCTGATTACAGGAGATGATGACGAGGAACACCTTGCAAATTTGGAACTGGTGCTCACCAGATTGAAAGAATATGGACTTCGAGTTAATCGCCAGAAATGTGAGTTCTTTCAGAAGCGGATCTCGTACTGTGGTCATGTCATTGACCAGGAGGGGCTTCATAAGTCTCCTGACAAGATCGAAGCTGTTGTGAAGGCTCCCGCTCCGGATAATGTATCCCAGTTGAGGTCGTTCCTAGGGTTGGTTAACTATTACCATAAGTTTCTGCCAAATTTATCCACGGTGCTGCACCCGCTGAACGCTCTTTTGCAGAAGGGAGTACCATGGAAGTGGAGCGAGGACTGTAAGAGGGCCTTTCGCAAAAGCAAGGCATTGATCACCTCAGAGGAAGTGTTGGCTCACTTCAACCCAATGCTGCCTATTCGTTTGGCTTGTGATGCTTCTCCATATGGTATTGGGGCAGTACTCTCACACAAGTTGCCAAATGGCCTGGAGAGGCCAGTTGCATTTGCATCCAGATCATTGACCTCCGCTGAGCGCAACTATGCTCAGATAGATAGGGAGGCTCTCAGCCTTGTGTGGGGAGTAAAGAAGTTTAATCATTACCTGCAGGGCCAAAAGTCCACGCTTCTGACAGACCACCAGCCGTTGGTATCCATTTTTAACCCTAAGAAGGGTGTTTCGGTGATGACAGCACAGAGACTCCAGAGATGGTCCCTTTTCCTAGGGGCACATCAATATCAGATTGAATTCAAAGGTACAAAGCAGCATGGTAATGCTGATGGGCTGTCGCGCCTGCCACTACCTACAGAGGAGGAGGCACCGACGGTTGACCCTGTTGAGTTATTTCACTCGACCATCATCGAATGTTTACCAGTCACCAATGCAAGTATTGAAAGAGAAACCAGGAACGACCCGACACTGTCCCGGGTCTACAAAGTGACAGTGAAGGGATGGCCAGCACATGGCGATCCACTGTTACCGGCATTCTCAGCAAGACGAGAACAGCTGTCCGTCTGTCAAGGAACATTGATGTATGGAACAAGGGTGATTATCCCTCCTAAGTTAAGAGAGAGAGTTCTAAAGGAACTGCATGAAGGTCATCTGGGGGGAGTCAAGATGAAAAGCCTTGCTAGGGCTTATGTGTGGTGGCCGGGTATCGACCAACAGATAGAGGATCTGACGAAAAGCTGCTCAGGGTGCCAAAAAGTGCAAAATGCACCTCCGATTGCACCGCTGCATCCATGGGAATGGCCTTCAACCCCATGGCAACGTGTACATATTGACTTTGCTGGTCCATTCATGGACTCCATGTTTTTAATTGCGGTGGACGCACATTCTAAATGGCCAGAAGTGATTAAGATGACTACCACTACCTCGGAAAAGACGATCGCGGTGCTGAGAACGATATTTGCAAGAAATGGATTGCCAGAACAAATATGTTCAGACAACGGACCGCAGTTCGTGTCAGAAGAATTCCAGAAATTCATGAAGAAGAATGGGGTGAAACATTATACCTCTGCCCCAGATCATCCGGCTACAAACGAGTTGGCCGAGCGATTTGTACAAACGTTCAAAAAAGCAATAAAGGCCATGAGCGAAGATCAGATTCCACTACAACACAAGGTGGACAAATTCCTACTGGCATATCGAAACGCCACTCATGCAGTGACAAACCAAAGTCCTGCCATGATGTTCTATAACAGGAGGTTGCGGTCCAGGTTGGACTTGTTAAAACCAAATGTGCGGAGGGAAATTGAAAACAAACAGTTCCAGCATATAAATAACAAGACCACTCGGAGTTTCGAAATAGGACAACCAGTGTTAGCCCGGGACTATAAAAACGAGAAATGGCAATCTGGAACAATTCGGGCCAGACAAGGACCCCTGATGTACACGGTAGATATTGGTGAAAATGTAATATGGCGTCATGCTGACCAACTGGTAGAATCGAGAACAAGGGTCGAACCCATGGTTACAGCAGAGACAACCGTGGAAGAAGTTAGTGAACCTGAAGCATCTACCTCAGAAGTGAATGTACCTGATGATGATGTCCAATCCATAAGAGACCAACTAGATGAGTCACCCCAGCAACGAGAATCAGAGACCCCTGAAAGGAGTTATCCAACTCGAATCAGGAGGCCTCCTCAGAGACTGAATCTTTGAACTGTTTTGCATGAAGTTGTATATATATATATATGTTATGTTAAATGGGGATATAACTGTTAAGCTAAAAAGGGAGGATTGTGGTGTATGTAACCTGTTCCACCTTAAGAGAACTACCTTAAGAGATGTACTACTTTCTCTTGGCTGCTGTATACTGTAATACCGGTGGTGACCACACTGGTATATAAGTGTTGTGTAGGGACTTGCTGGGCAGTTCAGCCCTGACCTCCGAATAGTAAAGACCTGTTAAAAGTTATTCTTGTTGTCTGTGTCCAGTGATTGATCATAAGCATAACTGGGACACACAGACTCAACACTGGCCAATATTTATCCATAAACCAACACGTAAAAAATGATTATCTGGTCATTATAAGAACATAAGATCATAAGAAATAGGAGCAGGAGTCGGCCATTTGGCCCCTCAAGCCTGCTCCACCATTCAATAAAATCATGGCTGATCTTCTACCACAACTCCACTTTCCTGCACTCTCCCCATATCCCTTAATATCCATTGCTGTTTGTGGGAGCTTGCTGTGTAAATTGTCTGCCGTGTTTCCTACATTATAACAGTGACTACGCTTCAAAAGTACTTCATTGGCTGGAAAACACTTTGGGACATCCTGAGGTCATGAGAGGCGCTATATAAATGCAAGTCTTTCTTTTTTTTACAAGCACCTATAGAGACACCAAATTTCCCAGGTACAAAACTGGTCTGTGTGTTGGAACACCATGGGATGGCTAGTAGCGGCCTGTTGACATTCGGGCGTGGGGTTTTTCCCCCATCAATGCTCCTGGCATAGATCGGGAGCGCCTATCGAGAAAATCCGGCAATCCCAGATCCCAGCTAGGCCAGTGGTGAAAACCCCATCACTCGCTGAGACCTACCCAACCACATTTAGGAATCATAGATTCATACAGCACAGAAGGAGGCCATTCGGCCCATCGTGCCTGTGCTGGCTCCTTGAAAGAGCTCTCCAATTAATCCAACTCCCCCCTGCTCTTTCCCCATAACCCTGCAAAATTTTCCACTTCAAGTATTTATCCAGTTCCCTTTTGGAAGTTACTATTGAATCTGCTTCCACCGCCCTTTCAGGCAGCGCATTCCAGCAACTCGCCAAGGCTTCTTCGGCAGCACCTCCCAAACCCGCGACCTCTTCCACCTAGAAGGACAAGGGCAGCAGGTGCATGGGAACACCACCACCTCCAAGTTCCCCTCCAAGTCACACACGCCATCCTGACTTGGACATGTATCGGCCATTCGTTCATCGTCGCTGGGTCAAAATCCTGGAACTCCCTCCCTAACAGCACTGTGGGAGCACCTTCACCACACGGACTGCAGCGGTTCAAGAAGGCGGCTCACCACCACCTTCTCGAGGGCAATTAGGGATGGGCAATAAATGCTGGCCTTGCCAGCGACGCCCACATCTCATAAACGGATAAAGAAAAAAAGATCACAACAACTCACTGCATAATAAAATTCTCCTCATCTCCCCTCTGGTTCTTTTGCCAATTAACTTAAATCTGTGTCCTCTAGTTACCAACCCTCCTTCCACTGGGAACAGGTTCTCCTTGTTTACTCTATCAAAACCCCTCATGATTTTGAGCACCTCCATTAAATCTCCCCTTAACCTTCTTTGCTCCAAGGAGAACAACCCCAGCTTCTCCAGTGTCTCCACATAACAATCCGAACACTCACTCACTCACACTCATTTAACATAAATAGAGGTATTGAATACAAAAGTAGAGAAGTTATGCTGAACCTTTATAAAGTGCTGGTTAGGCCACAACTGGAGTATTGCGTCCAGTTCTGGTCACCACACTTTAGGAAGGATGTGAAGGCCCTTGAGAGGGTGCAGAGGAGATTTACCAGAATGGTTCTGTGAATGGGGGATCTTAGCTACAAGGACAGGTTGGAGAAGCTGGATTTGTTTTCATTAGAGCAAAGGAGGCTGAGGGGTGATTTGATAGAGGTGTACAAAATTATGACAGGTTTGGATAGGCTAGACAGGGAAAGGCTGTTCCCACTAGTTGATGTTACAAGGACTAGGGGACACAGATTTAAGGTTTTGAGGATGAGATACAGGGGGGATGTGAGGAAAAACTTTTTTATGCAGCGAGTGGTGAGGACCTGGAACTCGTTGCGACAGAAGTGGTGGAAGCGGAGACACTCAGTGTTTTCAAGGGGAGACTGGATAGACACTTGAGGGAAATAAACTTGCAGGGCTACGGGGATAGAGCGGGGGAATGGGACTGACTGGATTGCTCTACAGAGAGCCGGCATGGACTCGATGGGCCGAATGGCCTCCTTCTGTGCTGTTATGACTCTATGACTATGCGATAGCAGCACACTCACCAACTGACCAATGAACTCACTATCGCACGCGCGCACTCTCATTCCCGTCCACTGCTGCTCAGACACGCCGCACCTGGCTTAACCTACGTCTCTCCTTCTCCTTCTTGCAGATGGCCTGAAAGCGTACAAAGTTCCCATGGGACAGGTAATGAATGTGTCCGGTCTGCCCCTGGTGAACCTCAATGACTCCACATACGACGGACTCCGAATTGAAAGGTAAGAGTGCTGTGTGGGGAGGCCGTGGTGAACGGGATTTACGAGCCAGGGAGTTAGACGGATGCCTGTAGCCCCCACGTCCGGCCTGCTTCCAGTGCCTTGTTCACACAACCTGTCCCCAGGCAAAATCCAACTGGAAGCAGCTCACCACTGGTGAGCTCTCTGCAACACACACACAATTCAATTCAATTCAATTCAATTCAAATCGCTTTATTGGCATGATAAGGTACATCTTATGTTGCCAAAGCATCAAAATACATTTATGGTTGAACACATAAACGCAGTTCTATTCATACAGTGTATAAACAGGTATATCCCTGAGTGTATAAATATACATTCGCATTATCTATATATACTCTCACTCCCAATCTCTCTCTCTCTATCTCACACTCCCAATCTCTCTCTCTCTCACACTCCCAATCTCTCTCTCTCTCACACTCCCAATCTCTCTCTCTCTCACACTCCCAGTCTCTCTCTCTCACACTCCCAATCTCTCTCTATCTCACACTCCCAATCTCTCTCAATTCAATTCAATTCAATTCAAATCGCTTTATTGGCATGATAAGGTACATCTTATGTTGCCAAAGCATCAAAATACATTCATGGTTGAACACATAAACGCAGTTCTATTCATACAGTGTATAAACAGGTATATCCCTGAGTGTATAAATATACATTCGCATTATTTATATATACTCTTTTCTTAGTTTACTGGTTGTCCCTCTGTTCATGGCAAGCTGTAACATAGTGTGCTGCCAGTGCTACACAGCTTCTCTCCTCCCCCAGTAGGTATGGGAGTTTTTGGTTGTCATTCAGATTTCTGAATTCAGGGCATTTTTGTGAGAATTTTTGGTAGAAATTCTCCCTGATGCCCTGATATTTTCCACAGGCTGTGAGGAAGTGCATCTCTGTCTCCACTACTCCCTGACTGCAGTGAGAGCATATCCTGTCCTCTCTTGGCAGCCTGGTCTGCCTGTGTCTGCCTTTTTCGATCGCTAGGCTATGTTCGCTAAGTCTGTACCTTGTCAAGGTTTTTCTCAGTTTGTTATCCTTTACCATGGTCAGGTAATCAGCTATGTTATATTGTCTGTTTAGGGCCAAGTAGCAATTGAGTTTGCTTTGGGTTTTTGTTGTTTCTGCCCAATATGTCAGATATTTTTCCTTTTGCTTAGCGACGATTGTGTTGGGTCGGATTCTTTGTGTTACGCTGTCACTGTCCTGGGGCTGGTTATTGTTAGTAGTGTTAGTAGTTACTTCACAAACAAGTGTGCGGACACTCACAAACATCACACGCAAACACGTGTGAACACACACAAACAAGTGTGCGGACACTCACAAACATCACACGCAAACACGTGTGAACACACAAACACGTGTGCGGACACTCACGAACATCACACGCAAACACGTGTGAACACACACAAACACGTGTGCGGACACTCACGAACATCACATGCAAACACGTGTGAACACACACAAACACGCAAAACACGTGGCGCACACACACACACGTATGCACACCCACAAACACATATGCACACACACAAACACATGTACACAAGCACACACATTTGTACATGTACATAAACAAACACACACACACCAAAGCACAGGCTGTAGGAGGAAGCTCTTACATGCTCTATAGGGTCAATGGACAAGACACAGGAACAGGAGGAGGCCATTCAGCCCCCCCGAGCCTGTTCCAACCATTCATTCAGATGATGGTTGATCTGTACCTAAACTCCATCTACCCAATGTTGATCCATATCCCTTGATACCCTTGCCTAATAAAAATCGATCTGTCTTGAAAATTTCAATTGACCCCCAGCATCCAGAGCCTTTTGGGGGAGGGGGGAGGGGGTGGTGGGGAGAGAGTTTCAGATTCCCACTACCCATTTTTTGTGTGTGTGTGTATAAAAAAAGTCCTTTTTCATGTGGCACTTGAACGGCCGGACTCTAACTGTGGGTTGTCCCGTCCCTTGCTCAGGGTGCACTATGGGGGACTGGGCCAGCTTACGGACGGCGTCCTGGGCATGGACGACTTCACAAAGAGCCACGAGCTACGAGTCTGGCCTGGCTACGATTACGTGGGCTGGCACAACAGTACCGTGAGCCACGGGTATGTGGAGATGGAGTTTGAGTTCGACCAGCTCTGCGTGTTCAGCTCCATGAAGGTAAGTTGGCGACCGCATCATAACCAGTAGCCATGAGCCCTGAGTATCAAGCCCAGGCAACTCTTCTTTCTAGTATTATTATTTTTTTAATAAACTTCTCGATTTGTCCTGTCCTTGGATTGAAGGTTTGGAATGAACGGTTTCCTGAGTGCTGCTGCCTCGTTGACAGTTGAATCCGAAATCAGATCGCTAGCGTCTTTTAAGAGGAGCTAACTTGAGAGATCAGTTCAAAGTTTTGGAAACATGGCCTTCAAACTTTGACGGGTGATTTCTACAAAGTTTTGCTCTTGCCGTCAAGCTTTGCACCATGAAAAGAGATATCAGGAAGTCCCTCGTCCCTGGTACCATGCTGGTAGACCTCCTCTGCACCCTCTCCAAGGCCTTGACATCCTTCCTAAAGTGCGGTGCCCAGAATTGGACACAATACTCCAACTGAAACCTAACCAGTGTTTTATAAAGGCTTAGCATAACTTCCTTGCTTGTGTACTCTATGCCTGTTTTAATAAAGCCAAGGACCCCGCATGCTTTTTCAACTTGTCCTACCACCGTCAAAGATTTGTGTACATACACCCCCAGGTCTCTCTGTTCCTGAACCCCCTTTAAAATTGTACCATTTAGTTCATATTGCCTCTTCTCATCCTTCCTTTCAAAATGCAGATTTATTTAAAGAAATGTATTAAATGAGTAGGACATGTACAGAGCAGTGCAAGCTAATTTGCAACAACGGGCACTAAAAAAACCCATCTGAACACCTCTATTAAATCTCCTCTTAACCTTCTCTGCTCCAAGGAGAACAATCCTAGCTTCTCCAGTCCCTCCACATAACTGAAGTCCCTCATCCCTGCTACCATTCTCGTACATCTCCTCTGCACCCTCTCTCTAAGGCATTGCCATCCTTCCTAAAGTGTGGCACCCAGAATTGGAGACAATACTCCAGCTGAGGCCTAACCGGTGATTTATAAAGGGTTGAGCATAACTTCTTTGCTTTTTGTACTCCGAAACAGAGACCGTAGACTTTGCAAAAATCCTGGTTGAAACTGGCCAAGTGACTTTAACCTCTTTGCCTGAATCTGTTCCCAGGTCCATTGCAACAACATGTTCAGCAGGCAGGTGAAGATATTTAAGTCGGTGGATTGTTTCTTCAGGATGAGCCCCACCGTTCCCTGGGACCCTGACCACATTAGCACCACAATGGTCCTTGACAACAAGAACCCCAGCGCCCGCTACGTCACGGTGCCACTGAATCACCGGGCCGGCCAGGCCATACGCTGCCGCTTTCACTTTGCAGACTCCTGGATGATGTTCAGCGAGATTACCTTCCAGTCAGGTAGGAGGCGATGGCGGTCCAGTGAGGACTTGGGCGCAGGGGTGGCAGCTGAGCCCCCGTTGTGTTAATGCCAAGCGCTGACCAAACTGTATGTGGAGGAACTCCCATCACTGGTTTTGGTCTCTTTATCTAAAGAAGGATATACTTGCCTTGGAGTGGGTGGGGGGGGGTGGGAGGGGGGGGAGGCGGTGCAACGAAGGCTCACTAGGTTGATTCCTGAGATGAGAGGGCTGTCCTAAGAGGAGAGATTGAGTAGAATGGGTCTATACTGTCCGAAGGTTAGAAGAATGAGAGATGATCTCACTGAAAAATGTGTAAAATTCTTTGAGGGTAGATGCTGAGAGGCTGCTTTCCCCTGGCTGGAGAGTCTAGAACCAGGGGTCATAGTCTCAGGATAAGGGGTTGGCCATTTAGCACTGCGACGAGGAGAAATTTCTTCACTCAGAGGGTGGTGAATCTTTGGAATTCTCTACCCCAGAGGGCTGTGGAGGCTCAGTTGTTGAGTATATTCAAGACAGAGATCAATAGATTTTTGGACACTAAGGGAAGCGAGGGATGTGGGGATCAGGCGGGAATGTGGAGTTGAGGTTAATGATCAGCCACGATCTTATTGAATGGCGGTGCAGGCTCCAGGGGCTGTATGGCCGACTCCTGCTCCTATTTCTTATGTTCTTATGGTGGCGACTAGGCCCCGTATCCTAAGTCCTGTTCACCCATCACCCCCTCGTGCTGGCTGACCTACACTGGTTCCCAGTCCGGCAACACCTCCATTATAAAATTCTCATCCTTGTTTTCAAATCCCTCCATGGCCTCGGCACCGCCCCCCCGCCCCCACACACCCCTCCTCCCTTTCTCTGTAATCTCCTCCAACCCTAAATCCCCCCAAGATCGCTGCGCTCCTCCAAATTCTGGCTCCTTGCGCATCCCCAACACTCAAGAAGCTCGACACCATCCAGGACAAAGCAGCCCGCTTGATTGGCACCCCTTCCACCACCTTAAGCATTCACTCCCTCCACCGCCGGCGTACCATGGCTGCAGTGTGTACCATCTACAGGTTGCATTGCAGCAACTCGCCAAGTCTTCTTTGACCGCACCTCCCAAACCCGCGACCTCTACCACCTAGAAGGACAAGGGCAGCAGCCGCATGGGAACACCACCACCTCCAAGTTCTCCTCCAAGTCACACACTATCCTGACTTGGAAATATATCGTCCAATCCTTCATCGTCGCTGGGTCCCTAACAGCACTGTGGGAGCACCTTCACCACACGGACTGCAACGGTTCAAGAAGGCGGCTCACCACCACCTTCTCAAGGGCAATTAGGGATGGGCAATAAATGCTGGCCTTGCCAGCGACGCCCACATCCCAGGAACGAATAGAAAAAAAACTAAAGGGACAGGGTTTATTAATTTTTTCCATTTTTCAAGGAGAGAAATGAGGCAAGTGCTGCCAATTCTGGTTGGACGTATTCCTGCAGGTCTCATCAGGTGACCTCCTGCCTCCAAACCCCCCGCCACCCACACTTCCACCATTGGTCAACCAACATGTCCGTCCTCGCGGAGCCCCGCCTTCCCCGCCAATTGGAAAGCGAATTTACTCACTGATTGGATGATTGGATGATTCTTCACCATCAGTCAAGCAGCTTTTTCTTTTTTTTTAACACCCATAGGGGGAAAAATTGGGTATCGCCCATTTTGGGGCGCTAATATCAGCCGGGCGCCCGGCGCTAATTATCGCCTCCGACTGCAAAATTCGCCTCTATCGCCCCCTGTAGGTGATTTGAGCGCTAAATCAGGCGCTACACACCTCACTTAAGGCACTAATGTTGGGGAGCAAGGCGCTACCTCAGAACGCTACCGAAGCTCAGGCGATGACGGTTACCATGGAAGCCAGACAGACCGGCGCCGTCCAGTTCGTAAAGGGGCGGGGCCATCTTGCTGGCCAGCCGCACCCTGCTCATTGCAGCCTTGAATCTCGGTCTGGAGAGACCTCGAAAGCAATTGTGTTGGAAGCACTAATGGATAGGCCCAGGGAAAGAGCTCGATGCTTAGGAACCTCAAAAGTGGTGCTGAGGACCAAAACTCCTTGTCGGACAGCGTTAAATCTCTCCAGACGTCTGTCTCCCTCTCAACCTGCGTGTACCAAAAATTTTGCCGACAAGAAAAAGCAGGAAGGGCACGCCTTTACATAGCGCTCCCCCAGCCCCTTCGCGACTGCAAAACGTTCCCCTCTACCTGTCGTTCCTAGCAGTTGGTGCGCTACCGGGACGTTGCACGCTCGACTGACGTCACGATCTGCGGGCGCAGGCGATCGTGGCGGTAGTGTTTAGCACCAGCGTACAACAATTGGTCAATTTCATGAGCGGCGCTAAAATTGCCGCGCTCGTGCGCTAAGATGCTAGCGCCCCATTAGCACCCCCCGGAGGTGCTAACGGGAGGCACTAACCAACCAAACTTTTCCCCCTTAAGATTTTTCTCTTGGGTGTTGCTCGTAGCAGTGCGCTGGAGGCTAGTTTTTAATTCCTGGAGACTCCAGGGCCAATCCTGGAGGGGTTGGCAACCCAACGTGAGGTCGAGGGGAAGCAAGTGGAATTTGCCTTGACTGTTACTCACACGCCACTTGCACGTTTCTGCCCTTCTAGCTGTCAGCCCCACCACACCCCGCATCCCTGAACTGAAGCCACGAGCTCCCGCTCCAACTGAACGGGGAACGTTCATTCCTCCTGCCGAAACGGCGACCGTCGATTATCGGGTCACGGAGGCCATGACCCCTACTGTCAGTAACCTAGGTAAGTTACGACGGGTAATAAAAACGAAAGACTTGCATTTGTATAGCGCCTTTCATGACCTCAGGACGTCCCAAAGCGCTTTACAGCCAATGAAGTATTTTTCGAAGCGTAGTCATTGTTGTAATGTAGAAAATGTGGCAGCCATTTTGCGCACAGCAAGCTCCCACAAATAACAATTTGATAATGGTGAGATAACCTGCTTTAGTGATGTTGATTGAGGGATAAATATTGGCCAGGACACCGGGAATAACTCCCCTGCTCTTCTTTGAAATAGTGCCACGGGATCCTTTACATCCACCCGAGAGAGCATACAGGGCCTCAGTTTAGCATCTCGGCCGAAAGACGGTGTTAGATCCGTGTGTTAATGGAGACACGGAATGCAGGAGTTGATTTAACAAGTGTTTACTGAACAAAGTCTGGAGGTGAACTAAACTACACAAGACGCTACACAGGC
Source organism: Somniosus microcephalus (assembly GCF_052327205.1). NCBI lineage: Eukaryota > Metazoa > Chordata > Chondrichthyes > Squaliformes > Somniosidae > Somniosus > Somniosus microcephalus. The sequence continues at coordinate 135,127,141 of NW_028225179.1, read as the reverse complement.
TTATATACCCGAGTGGTCACTACTGGTACTACAGTATACAGGGGCTTCAAAAACATAGTTCCTCTTAAAGGTACATACACTACAATTCCTCCCCTTTTAGATAAATAGTACATAACATTTTAAGTAATCATTAAATAACATTTTTACAAGAACAATAATCTACACATTTGCTGAAGTTAATCAATTACAAATTCAGTCTCTCTGGAGGCTTCCTGACTCGGTCCGGATAACGCCTCGGTGGTGTAGTAGGTTTCGGTGGTGTAGTAGGTTCTTTTGGCAAGGTCGATTCGGCTTTAATGCCAGTGTCAGGTTCATCTGGTTCCAGTATCACTGGATCGGAGGTAGATACTATGGGTATCTCTGCTTCATCACTAGGCATATAGAGTTGTGGTGTAGGTTGTCCTTTTTCGGATGACTCTATGATCTGGTCAGCATGGCGCCTTATTGTGCTTTCTCCAATGTCCACGGTATACATCAGCGGTCCTAGTCGTGTGCAAATAGTTCCAGGCTGCCATTTCTCGGTACGGTAGTCCCGGGCCAAAATTGGTTGACCTATCTGGAAGGTTCTAGTTGGCCTTTCATTCATGCTTTAAAATTGCCGGTTCTCTACGTCCCTTCTGACGTTTGGCTTGACCAAATCCAGCCGGCATCTTAGTCTTCTATTGAAAAACTTCATGGCGGGGGTTTGGTTTGTAACCACATGTGTTGCATTCCTGTACGCAAACAAGAAGTTATCTACCTTATGTTGTAGATTTATGTCTTCATTACCCATGGCCTTTATGGCCTTCTTGAAGGTCTGGACAAACCTTTCAGCTAATCCATTGGTGGCGGGATGGTATGGGGCGGACGTGTAGTGCTTAACCCCATTGTTTTTTAAGAACTTCCTGAATTCTTCGGATACAAATTGCGGTCCATTATCAGAACAGATCTGTTCAGGCAGCCCATTCCTGGCGAATATGGTCCTTAATACTGTGATGGTTTTTTCCGTGGTGGTGGAGGACATCTTTATTACCTCCGGCCACTTGGAGTGTGCATCCACTGCGACTAAGAACATTGAGTCCATAAATGGACCAGCAAAGTCGATATGTACCCTTTGCCGTGGAGATGAGGGCCACTCCCATGGATGTAGAGGGGCTTGTGGTGGGGCGTTTTGGACCTTCTGGCATCCTAGACAGCTCTTGGTCATTTCTTCGATGTCTCCATCAATACCTGGCCACCACACAAACGCTCTGGCTAAGTTCTTCATTTTCACTCCACCCAGATGCCCCTCGTGAAGCTCCTTTAGCACTTTATCCTTGAGTTTGGGTGAAATCACCACTCTGGATCCACACATCAAGGTTCCTCGGCACACTGACAGCTGTTCTCTTCTTTGCGAGAATGCTGGCAACAGTGGTTCGCCATGTGCTGGCCATCTCTTCACCGTTAAATCGTAGACTCGTGAGAGAGTCGGGTCATTTCTCGTTTTCTTTTCAATGGTAGAATTTGTCACTGGTAGACATTCCACTATGGTCGAGTGGAATATCTCCACTGGGTCCACTGTAGGTGCCTCTTCCACCATTGGCAACGGTAGGCGCGATAACCCGTCAGCATTCCCATGCTGTTTTGTTCCTTTGTATTCTATGTCATATTGGTGTGCCCCTAGGAAAAGGGACCACCTCTGTAGCCTTTGCGCTGTCATAATGGGAACGCCCTTTTTAGGGTTGACTATGGAGACGAGGGGTTGATGGTCAGTCAACAAGGTAAATTTTTGTCCGTGTAGGTAATGGTTGAATTTCTTCACCCCCCACACCAGGCTGAGTGCCTCCCTGTCGATCTGGGCATAGTTACGCTCAGCTGAGTTCAATGAGCGTGATGCAAAAGCTATCGGCCGCTCCGAGCCATCAGGGAATCTATGCGATAATACCGCTCCCACGCCGTAAGGGGATGCATCGCACGCCAGTCTGATTGGCAGTGATGGGTTGTAATGAGCCAACACTTCCCTGGACGTGATCAAGCCTTTGCATTTATGGAAGGCACGTTTACAGTCTTTGCTCCATTTCCAAACTATTCCCATTTGTAGCAGTGCGTTAAGAGGGTGCAGAACCGTAGACAAGTTTGGTAAAAATTTATGATAATAATTTATTAATCCCAGGAACGACCTTAATTGTGAGACATTTTCAGGCGCTGGGGCCTTTACGCCCGCTTCAATTTTTTCAGGTAACTTATGCAACCCTTCTTCGTTAATGACATGGCCACAATATGATATTTGTTTCTGGAAAAATTCGCACTTGGGGCGATTTGCTCATAGGCCCCGTTCTCTCAGCCTCGTGAGCACCTGCTCCAAGTTGGCAAGGTGCTCGTTGTCGTTTTCTCCTGTTACAAGGATGTCGTCTAGGTAGCATTGAGTCCCCGGAATCCCTTGCAGGACTTGCTCCATAGCTCTTTGCCAGATAGCCGGAGCTGATGCCACTCCGAAAACCAGTCGATTGTACTGGTACAGGCCTTTGTGTGTGTTTATTGTGAGATACTTTTTAGAGGCCTCCTCAACCTCCATCTGTAGATATGCCTGTGCTAAGTCAATTTTGGTGAAACGTTTCCCTCCGGATAGTGAGGCGAAAATATCTTCTATCCTCGGAAGAGGATACTGTACCGTGTGAAGAACCAGGTTTATAGTCACCTTGAAGTCCCCACAGATGCGAATTTTTCTCTGTTCTTCAGATTTATCATTATTCAACATTTTCTTCATGACCGGGACGATGGGTGTTGCCCACTCACTTCAATCTACCTTGGATAACACGCCTGCTTTTTCCAAATTCTCCAGCTCTGCCTCGACGGCTGGACGAATTGCGTATGGCACCGGCCTTGCCTTAAAAAACTTGGGAATTGCCGCATCTTCCACTTTTATTGAGGCGGTGGCGCCTTTCAGAGTTCCTAGTTCCTGTTGAAACACTTCTTTGGCGTTAGCCAAGATTTCTTTTAATCGTCCAGGTATGACGTCATCATCATTTTTTTTCTTACTGGTCACCGTCAGTGCCTGAATGGAGTGCCAGTCTAAACGTATCTTTCTGATCCATTCACGTCCCAACAACGGTGGACCACCATCTTGCAGAATGTATAAATACAACTTCTGTATTTCCTTGCCGTTGTATACAACAGGCACCCTTATTTTCCCTCTGGGGTATACTTTCTGCCCCGTATATGTCTTCAAGATAATGGATGTGTCTTTCAAAGGTATATGCGGAAATAGCCGCTCGTAATCCCGTCGACTCATGACGGTCAGAGCTGATCCTGTATCTAGCTCCATTTTGACTGGGGACCCCGCTATCGTGAGGGTAACCCAAATGGTCTGGTAATCTTCTTTGGCAATTACATTATGTAATTTGAGACAGCTTAGTCTCTTGTTTCCGGAGTCGCTATCGCTCTTCTGGTCTTCGGAGCTACTGTCCGTCATCATTTGTACCTTTCTGTACTTTTCCTTATTGACCTTTTTGCTGTCAGCGGATTTTTTTCCAGATCTGCATACACGTGCAATGTGTCCCATCTTTCTGCATTGCCTGCATGCTTTGTCCTTGAACTAGCAGTCCTTCTGGTCATGGGTGGATCTGCCGCAGCGATAACATCTCTCGAAACCCCGTGTCATTTCATGGGTGCCGAAGTCCTGTGGCTTTTGCTGTATCTCTGCAGCTCCTCTTGCTGCTGCTTCGTATGATACAGCCACACTGAAAGCCTTGTCCAGTGTCAAATCTTTCTCAGAAAGTAGTCTTTTCTGTGTTCCTTCGCTTAGGAGACCGCAGACGAATTTGTCTCGTAGAGAATCTGCCAGTCCTGCCCCGAATTGGCAGTGCTTTGACAGCTTTCGTAATTCAGTGAGGTAATCAGCGTTACTTTCATTCTTGTGCTGATTCCTCCTGAAGAATTTGAATCGTTCCGCTATCAGCAGCGGTGTTGGGTTTAAGTGCTCCTGTAAGGTATCAACAATCTCCTTAAAATTCTTGTCCATCAGTTTGGCTGGAGTGATTAAGTTTCGTAACAGCCCGTATGTCCTTGCGCCCATCAGATTTTGAAGTACCGATGCCTTTTTATCATCCGCTACTTCATTCGCCTTGCAATATATCTCCACTCTTTCCACATATGTGGTCCAATCTTCTATATCACTATCGAAAGCAGTAATATTGTCATGTCTTAGGCATCTTGAAAATCTAAAATGGCGCTTCCCGCGCTTTTCCTCCATCCCCGATGGATCAAAATGGCGCCTCCCGTGCTTTTCTTTCTTCCCCGCCGAGTTAAGATGGCGCCTCCCGCGCTTTCCCGCCGCTGCCGCTGCTGCCAACGCTGTTCTCCGCGGTTCCCGTTGCGACCTGCAGCTTTTCGCGGTATTTCTATTTTTTTTTTATATATATCTCTTCAATAGTTTCTCCGTTACTTGGAGAACCGTTCCCGTCATGGAGCGGACCCTCTGGGACTTTCCCCTCCCTCTGCTCGGTCCGAACGCCGACCTGCTTTGCAGCACCGGCCGCCCCCTGAGTGCTCCACCCTCTGTCTTTCTTTGCTTCTGCTTCCCGACTCACTGCGCGGCCCCGTTGCAGAGCCACCCGATCGAGCTCTAGCCCGCCGCAGCCCAGGAAGGATCAGTGCACTACTTGCCACCAGCCCGTTTAGCTGGTGAAACCACAGTTTTTTTTTCTTGCTTCTGGCTTCGACCTTCGTCTGAGGAATCGATCCCCTTGAGGTGCTGCCGAATTGCAGGTAAGTTCGTTTCTAAATCATCGCCACTGTTAGATCCTTGTGTTAATGGAGACACGGAATGCAGGAGTTGATTTAACAAGTGTTTACTGAACAAAGTCTGGAGGTGAACTAAACTACACAAGATGCTACACAGGCTTATATACCCGAGTGGTCACTACTGGTACTACAGTATACAGGGGCTTCAAAAACATAGTTCCTCTTAAAGGTACATACACTACAGACGGCACCTCCAACAGTGCAGCACTCCACTGGAGTGTCAGCCTAGATTTTTTCTACTCAAGCCTCTGGAGTGGGACTTGAACCCATAACCTTCTGACTCAAAAGCAAGTGGCGCTATCAACTGGGCCACAGCTAACGACTTTGGGCTAAGTAGGTGTCTTATGAGCCAAGGAAAGCCTAACTCTATCTCTGACCCTAACCTGAAAACCTTTTTGTTACAAGTACTGGGAGAGTAAGGTGCGATTCTGATTTAGTACTGCAGGGAGGAAATGGAGGTCTCCTTCACAGAATTTATTGTAGGCCCCTATCCCCATCGATACGCCAAGCATGGCTGTTCTGGTTGCTAGGATACACCACTGGCTCCAACCGGCACCACCATGTCAAGGCATCGTTAACATAAAGTCAATGGAAACATCCCCAGATTTGTAGAAAAAATGGTATGGATTTAAAATAAGATTTTTGCTGCTTGGATCACGGTGATTGCCATTTTGAGTGCAACAGTGTGGGAATCAAAAGGACCATACATTACACTGTCCAGTCATAGCCTTGCTGAAGTAGCTACGACTAAGGCTAGGCTTTCAGCTGGCCCATATTGAGACTTTGAGCACACAACCTAGGCTGACATTTCAATGCCTATCATGACCTCAGAACATCCCAAGGCACTTTACAAACAATGAAGTACCTTTGAATTGTGGTCATTGTTCTAATGTAGGACTAGATGCAGCCAATGTGCGCACAGCAAGCTCCCACAAACAGCAAAGTGATAATGGCCAGGTAATCTTGTTGTTTTAATGATGTTGGTTGGAGGATAAATATTGGCCCCAGGATACCCTTGCTCTTCTTCGAAATTAGAGCCATGGGATCTTTTACATCCACCTGAGAGGGCAGACTCCGGTTTAACGTCTCATCCGAAAGACGGCACCTCCGACATTGCAGCGCTCCCTCAGTACTGCACTGGGAGTGTCAGCCTAGATTTTTGTGCTCAAGTCTCTGGAGTGGGACTTGAAAGGGGTCGGCCATTTAGGACTGAGATGAGGAGAAATTTCTTCACTCAGAGGGTGGTGAATCTTTGGAATTCTCTACCCCCAGAGGGCTGTGGAGGCTCAGTCATTGGGTATATTCAAGACAGAGATTGATAGATTTTTGAATATTAAGGGAATCAAGGGATATGGGCCTACTCCTGCTCCTATTTCTTGTGTTCTTATAAAGCCACGACCCTCTGACTCAGAGACAAGAGTGCTGTCCACTGACACCAAGGATGTGGTTTTTGTGCCAACGAATACATTGTCTTCTCTTTCTGTCCCAGATCTGGAGTCATCCGTCTACCTCTCCCCAAACTCTGGGCGGCCTGTCGCCAAGGCCGACAACAGCAACACCTCCATGCTGATTGGCTGTCTGGTGGCCATCATCCTCCTCTTGCTGATTGTCATCTTCATCATCCTCTGGAGGCAATACTGGAAGAAGATTCTCGGCAAGGTAAGAATTTCTCTGAACCTTGGTTAGACCACACTAGGAGTACTGCGCACAGTTCAGGTCATCATATTATAAAACGGATATAGAGGCACATAGAAACATAGAAGATAGGAGCAGGAGTAGGCCATTTGGCCCCTTGAGCCTGCTCCGCCATTTAATGAGATCATGGCTGATCATCCAAATTCAGTACCCTGTCCCTGCTTTCTCCCCATATCCCTTGATCCCTTTAGCCTTAAGAAATATATCTAACTCCTTCTTGAATATATTTAATGAATTGGCCTCAACTGCCTTCTGTGGTAGAGAATTCCACAGGTTCACCACTCTCTGGGTGAAGAAATTCCTCCTCATCTCTGCCCTAAATGGCTTACCCCTTACCTTTAGACTGTGACCCCTGGTTCTGGACTCCCCCGCCATCAGGAACATCCTTCCTCATCTAGTCTGTCTAGTCCTGTTAGAATTTTATAAGCTTCAATGAGATCCCCTCTCATTCTTCTAAACTCCAGAGAATATAAGCCTAATCGACCTAATCTCTCCTCATACGCACTGGAGAAGGTGCAAGAAAAAGATTTACTAGAACAATAGCAGAATTGAGAGGTTTTACTTATCGGGAAAGGTTGAACAGAGAAGACTGAGGGATGACCTGATAGAGGTATTTAAGATAATGAAGGGATTTGATAGGGTAGACGTAGAGAAGATGTTTCCACTAGTGGAGGAATCCAAAACTAGGGTCCATAAACACAAGATAGTCACTAATAAAACAATAGGGAATTCAGGAGAAACTTGCTTACCCAGAGAGTGGTGAGAATGTGGAACTCGCCACCATAAGGACTGGTTGAGGCCAACAGCATAGATGCCAGCCACAAATTTGCCAGATTCAATTTCCCAATTTGCCATGCCGGGACTTAAATGAATGAACGCTATCTCCTGTGTACTTCCAACAAACGCGGCCATGACGGATGCCTCGATCTACAGTGTACAGACACGGGCATCCAGAAAGATCGGTGTACATCTCCTACGTCGGAAATAGGAAGCCCTCATCGCCTCCAAATTTTGCCTACCGTTTGGAGGAGATGAGGAATTCCCATTTCCGACAGCATGGATTTGACCATCCAGCAGAGATCCTGAAGGAAGGCGGGCACCACTGTATTGGGCCTGAGCAACACTGGCAGGACCACACTGATTTCTATGCCACAGAAGGCAGTTGAGGTCAATTCATTAAATATATTCAAGAAGGAGTTGGATATATTTCTTGAGGCTAAAGGGATCAAGGGATATGGGGAGAAAGCAGGGACAGGGTACTGAGTTTGGATGATCAGCCATGATCTCATTAAATGGCAGAGCAGGCTCGAGGGGCTGAATGGCCTACTCCTGCTCCTATCTTCTATGTTTCTATGATTGCCCTTGAGGAGGTGCTGATTTGTACCATTCAGCTGCTTGGCCACAAGGGAGGGCATTAAGGATCAACCACACAGTGTGGCCCACAATGAAATATGGGCAAGACCTGGTCAGAGTTTTTACGTCAATCTAGTCGATTTTTGCTGATGCCAGCCGCAAATTGCCAGATTGAATTTCAGAATTTGCCATGCCATGACTTGAATGCTGATGAAGTTTGGATTGCTCGTCTCGTACCCATAACCCCCACATCTGCCAATGTGGAGCTTACTGATAAATCACGGGGCCACCAGTCTGCGTGAATGGTTATATTTCCACGTGTTTCAATACTAAAGCTGTGAGAAAACTCAAGAACATAAGAATTAGGAGCGGGAGTTGGCTATTCGGCCCCTCGAGCCTGCTCCACCCTTCAATAAGTTCATGGCTGATCTTCCACCTCTACTCCACTTTCCCGTCCAATCCTCATATCCCTTGATTCCCCCAGTGTCCAAAAATCATTCTATCTCAGCCTTGAATATACTCAAAGACTCCGCATTCACAGCCCTCTGGGGCAGAGAATTCCAAAGATTCACAACCCTCTGAGTGAAGAAATTCTTCCTCATCTCAGTCTTAAATGGCCTGCCCCTTATCCTGAGACTATGCCCTCTGGTTCTAGACACTCCAGCCAGGGGAAACAACCTCTCAGCATCTACCCTGTCAATCCCCTTCAGAATCTTATATGTTTCAATGAGATCACCTCTCATTCTTCTAAACTCCAGAGAGTAGAGTCCCAATCTACTCAATCTCTCCTCATAGGACAACCCTCTCATCCCAGGGATCAATCAAGTGAACCTTCATTGCACCGCCTCTAAGGCATGTATGTCCTTTCTCAGATAAAGGAGACCAGAACTGTGCACAGTACTCCAGGTGTGGTCTCACCAAGGCCCCTGTACAATTGTAGTAAGATTTCCTTACTCTTGTACTCCAATCCCCTTGCAATAAAGGCCAACATGCCATTTGGCTTCCCAATTGCTTGCTGTACCTGCTTGCTAACTTGTTGTGTTTCCTGTACGAGGACACCCAAATCCCTCTGAACACCAACATTTAATAGTTTCTCACCATTTAAAAATTATTCTGTTTTTCTATTCTTCCTACCAAAGTGAATAACCTCACATTTCCCCACATTATACTCCATCCCCCACCTTACTGCCCACTCACTTAACCTGTCTGTATCCCTTTGCAGGCTCTTTGATTCCTCCTCACAGCTTAGAGATTCGAATGGATTGGTGGATGATGGAAAACGGTTTGAAGGGATACGGGTGGGTAAATGAGATGAGGACTATTGTCTTGGATGGAGGGTAAACGCCGACACGGACTGGTTGGGCCGGATGGCCTGTTTCCGTGTTGTAACTTCTATGCCGTAAGCCAAATGATTACTCAGAGAGCCAGACCCGATTTAACATTCCACAAAGGCAACTTTCTAAAACTTTTGACTGATGATCTCCTGGCCGAAACGTAGCCAGAATTCCTCTTCCTTTTTACTTTTGTACAATTAAGTGGCAGTGTTGCAATAATCTGTCAATAGGCACACGAACCAGGGGCTAGATTTTCAGTATAGACAGTTTTGGGGCGCTAAGCTTAGCGCCCGCCCGAAGTTATCGCCCGCCCCAAAGTAGCGCCCCGTTGCCGGAAATTCAGTGGCTTCGCCCTAAGAGATTGGTGGAGCGCTAAAAGAGGCGTTCCACTAGTATCTTTAGGCGCTAAGCCGGCGGTGGAGAGCGCAACACCCGAGCTCGGGCGCAGCGCACGGCAGACACTCTGGTGCCAGTGAGCTCTTAAAGGGGAAGGGTGCATGTATTTTTTTCAAATGCAAAGTCTGGGGAGAAACGGGGAGGAGGAGGAGGAGGAGGTGGAGGAGGAGGAGGAGGAGGAGGAGGTGGTGGTGGTGGTGGTGTCCGGAAACATAAATACACCGTTCACAACCACACACTGGATCCTTCCACACAACACATGCAGAGTGCCGTATATAGTGCAGGAGGAGTGCCCTTTAATTTGCGCTCCCCAGGGTGTGTTGCGTTCCATTTTACAAACGCTCTGGACGCCAGCCGCACAATGGGGCGGTCCGACTGAAGTTTGGATTCGGGGCGGCCAAAGGGCGTTGCACGAGGATGTGACGTCATTTTCTGCGCGCGCATCCGGGCGGCCGCTAAACTTTGCGCCGGCGCTAACGGGCAACTTAATTTGGGGCGGGGCGCAAACTGCGCTGCGCCCAGGCGCTACACGCATAGCGCCCGAAAATCACTTCTCTTAAGGCGCTAACTGCTGGCGCAAGCAACTGAAAATCTAGCCCCAGGTCTTTTAATTCATTTATAGACCTCAGCCTGGCCGCCTCTTAAGTCTACGCTGCTTTGAAGTAAATAGGCCAAGGTCTTTAAGCCTATCTAAGTAGCTGACGTTGCTCTTGTGGTTACTTTCCAAACATGGCAACTTGCTTACCCAGAGAGTGGTGAGAATGTGGAACTCGCCACCATAAGGATTGGTTGAGGCGAACAGCATAGATGCCTTTAAGGGGAAACTAGATAAACACATGAGGGAGAAAGTAATAGAAGCATCTGCTGATAGGGTGAGATGAAGCCGGGTGGGAGGAGGACCATGTGGAGGATAAACACCAACACGGACCAGTTGGGCCGAACGGTACCAACCGCAAATTTGCCAGATTCAATTTCACAATTTGCCATGCCGGGACTTGAATGAATGAACGATATCTCCTGTGTACTTCCAACAAGCGCGGCCATGACGGATGCCTCGATCTACAGACACGGGCATCCAGAAAGATCGGTGTACATCTCCTACGTCGGAAATAGGAAGTTGTGGCGGAGCCACCAAGGGTCTCAGAACAATTGGTAATAATCCCTTTAACTACAGTGTAGTGCAACCGCGGTCTGCACCTTTAAACTGTACTGTATTGTGTTTTCCTGCACTCCACGTGATGACGTCATGACGCCGATCACGTGACCACCAGTGGCGCGAAGAACGCGATGACGTCATGATGTCAGCTTCCAGAATCTTCCAGTAGTCGTCGAGTGCCCAGCAAGCTGTATAGACCTGTGTACCGTTTCTCCTGTAGTTTCCCTGTTAACTTCGTTGTTCATTAAAACCTGTTGATTTGATTCATCGAGTCGAATACCTTATTCAGATAGGAACCTCCATTCCTACATTGGTGACCCCGATCTCGTCGGACAACTTTCGTCGAGGATGAACACGAACGCCGTCGCCCTTAAACTGCCGCAGTTCTGGGAACAGCAGCCAGCAGCATGGTTTTTCCAGGCAGAAGCACAGTTCGCTCTCCGGGAGGTCACAACGGATGCGACCCGTTATTATTACGTGGTTGCCGCTCTCGACAGTGCCACGGCCTCGCAGGTCGTCAGCATCCTTGGAAGCCCACCGGAGGAGGGCAAGTACGAAGCGCTTAAAGCCCGTTTGCTACAGGTATTTGATCTTAATAAGTCGGAGCGGGCACGCAAGCTTATTTCCATGCCCGGCCTCGGGGACTCAAAACCGTCAGAGCTGATGAGTCAAATGCTCACGCTGTTGGGCGCGGAACCCCAATGCTTTTTATTCCGTGAGCTTTTCCTCTGCCAGCTACCCGAACCGGTGCAGGCGGCCTTGGCCAACACTGCCATCACAGACGGTGCTGAAATCGCTGCAGAGGCAGACAAGATATTTACTGTTACTCAGCAATGTTGTGCAGCCACGAGGCGCTTTTCCCCCACGCGAGCGAAGCCCAGCCCTCCCCCAGCAGGGTGGTGCGCGTACCACGCCCGTTTTGGCGCCAAAGCTCGATGCTGCCGGCCTCCTTGCAGTTTCCCTCAAGGAAAAAAAAGCTCCAACAAGCCCGCGTCCTACCGGACGGACGACAAGGTCTAGAAAGCACAGCAAGTTAGCTATGGCGGCGGGCTCAGCGGGCAAACTCATTTACGTTACGGATTCCGTTACGGGCCGACGATTCCTGTGCGACACTGGTTCCCAGTGCAGCATCCTCCCTGCTTCAAAGCTGGACCTACTATCCGGCGGCCAGGGGCCTTCCCTCGTGGCAGTAAATGGCGCTGCCATGTGTACGTTCGGGAAATGGACGGTAAACCTTCGCCGGTCAGCGTTTTGTCTGCGACTTCATTACAGCTAAGGTCTCACAGGCCATCCTGGGTGCTGATTTTTTCTGTGCAAACGGTCTGCTGGTCGACGTCCAACACTGCCGACTCATTAATGAGTCCACTTTCCACGCAGTGCCCTGCCACCGCAGCACCGCCGTGTCCTGGTCGGTGGCCTGTGCGATTCCATCACAAGACGGGTTTACGCGCCTGCTCGGCGAATTTCCGGAGCCCACCGGGCCTACTTTTTCGGCTGCAAGCACACGGCACGGGGTGGAGCACCATATCTCCACGACCGGAGCACCCGTTTACGCTCGGGCACGGCGATTAGAAGCCGGCAAGCTGGCAGCCGCAAAGGCTGAGTTCCAGACCATGGAGCGCCTCGGGATCATCCGGCGTTCGGACAGCCCTTGGTCCTCCCCACTGCATATAGTACCCAAACCAGGTGGCGGATGGCGACCGTGCGGGGATTACAGACGCTTAAACGACGCCACGACACCGAACAGGTATCCTATTCCCCACATCCAAGATTTTTCGGCACATCTGGCTGGCAACGCTATATTTTCTAAAGTGGATCTCGTTCGTGGATATCATCAAGTTCCGGTGCACCCTCCAGACGTCCCTAAAACGGCAGTCATCACTCCGTTCGGCCTTTTCGAGTTCCTCCGCATGCCATTCGGTCTAAAAAACGCAGCGCAAGCATTCCAGCGGTTGATGGACTCTGCCTTACGGGACCTGCCCTTCATTTTTGTATATTTGGACGACATCCTAATAGCCAGCAAGGATACGACAGCTCACATGGCCCATTTACGTACACTTTTCGCCCGACTCAGCCAACACGGCCTTATTGTCAATCAGGCTAAGTGCACATTTGGAGTATCCAGCATTGATTTCCTGGGACACAGGATTACCCCAGAAGGTGCCGTCCCGCTAGCCACCAAGGTAGAGGCAGTTACCGCATTCCCGCGGCCTCACACGGTCAAACCCCTACAAGAGTTCTTGGGGATGGTGAATTTTTATCATCGTTTCGTCCCCAAGGCGGCCCGGTTAATGCAACCTCTGTACGAAGCACTAAAAGGGAAGTCGGGCAAGGATGTTCTCACTTGGACACCGCAAATGGACCAGGCATTCCTCGATACCAAGGCGGCGTTGGCGGATGCAACTATGCTAGCACACCCACTCACGGGCGCGACTGTTGCCCTCACTACGGACGCCTCCGACTACGCCATCGGAGCGGTTCAAGAGCAGTGGGTCGATGGGGGTTGGCAGCCATTAGCCTTTTTCAGCCGCCAACTGCGCAAGAACGAGCGAAAGTATAGCACTTTTGACAGAGAGTTGCTAGCCCTGTTTTTGGCCATCCGGCATTTCCGTTTCCTGCTAGAAGGCCGTCCGTTCACTGCATTCATGGACCACAAGCCGCTCACCTTCACCATGGCCAAAACGGCAGAACCTTGGTCAGCTCGGCAGCAGCGCCACCTCACGTTTATATCCGAATTCACAACGGATTTGCGGCACATGTCAGGCAAGGATAATCTCATGGCAGATTGCCTTTCCCGGGTTCCAGTCCAGGCAGTCCACCTGAGCATCGATTTCGTCAGACTGGCAGAGGATCAACTGGCAGACCCAGAGGTACAAGCATTTAGGACCACGCCTTCCAGTTGGCAGGTTGCAGACGTGCCGTTTCAAGCGGCAGGAACCACGCTCTTGTGCGACACATCCATGGGAGTGCCCCGGCCCATTGTGCCGGTCGAATGGCGCAAGAAGGTATTCCAGACAATCCACGGGTTATCTCACCCGGGGATGCGGGCTTCTCAACGGCTACTGTCCCGCAAATTCGTTTGGAAAGGCATGCATTTGGACGTCCGGGACTGGACAAACAATTGCGACGATTGCCAAAAATCCAAAGTCAACCGTCACGTCAAGGCTCCGGTGGCCAGCTTCCCGGTGCCTGAGCGCCGTTTCGACCACGTTCACGTGGATTTAGTAGGTCCCCTTCCCGGGTCGCGTGGATTCACACACCTCCTGACGGTGGTAGACCGGACCACCAGGTGGCCAGAGGCGATTCCCTTGGCCGCTACCACCGCAGCAGACGTCGCCAGGGCATTTCTTTCGTCGTGGGTGGCTCGGTTCGGGGTGCCATCGGACATCTCCTCGGACCGCGGTCCGCAATTCACATCGGAGCTGTGGAACGCAGTGGCACAAGGCCTGGGAACCAAGCTGCACCGTACCACCGCATACCATCCGCAGGCGAATGGCCTGTGCGAAAGGTTCCATCGGTCTCTCAAAGCGTCCCTCCGTGCCAGCTTGAGGGGACCCAACTGGGTGGACAGGCTCCCGTGGGTGATGCTAGGCCCCCGGACAGCACCAAAGGAGGATCTTCAGTCTTCATCAGCTGAGCTGGTTTATGGCCAGACACTCAGAGTACCAGGTGACTTTCTCCCTCCACACACCGAACCATGGTCTGCAGCTCAACAGCTCCTACTTCATCAGGAGGCGGCTAGGAATTTCCTGCCCATCCCAACCTCGCACCATGACCTGCAGAGGCCTCACGTCCCGGCAGAGCTCATGAGTTCGGACTATGTCTTTATTCGACAAGACGGTCACAGAGACCCACTCAAGCCACCGTATACCGGACCTTTTCGTGTCATCGCACCAGGGGAAAAGTTTTTCACAGTCGAAGTCGGTGGAAAGTCTGATACCGTCTCTATCGACCGGCTCAAACCAGCCCACCTGGATCGGAGTGAGCCTGTCGTGGCTGCCCAACCGCCTCGCCGCGGCCGACCGCCGTTAGCCGCCAGACCAGCCGTGCACCAGCCCACCGTCGAACAGCCCGATTCGGCCTCTGACGCGCCTGCACCTCTGACTACCGTTTCTGCCTCGCCCGAGACGCCGCTTCTGCCGCAATCCGGCACTGGTCCTTCCACTAATGCCCCGTTTCCGCTGCCTGACTTTCGTCGCCGTTCGGCCAGGATCATTAAGCCTCCTACTCGGTTGTCAATGCCCGTTAAAGTGGATTCTGGGGGGACGCCTGTGGCGGAGCCACCAATGGTCTCAGAACAATTGGTAATAATCCCTTTAACTACAGTGTAGTGCAACCGCGGACTGCACCTTTAAACTGTACTGCATTGTGTTTTCCTGCACTCCACGTGATGACGTCATGACGCCGATCACGTGACCACCAGTGGCGCGAAGAACGCGATGACGTCATGACGTCAGCTTCCAGAATCTTCCAGTAGTTGTCGAGTGCCCAGCAAGCTGTATAGACCTGTGTACTGTTTCTCCTGTAGTTTCCCTGTTAACTTCGTTGTTCATTAAAACCTGTTGATTTGATTCATCGAGTCGAATACCTTATTCAGATAGGAACCTCCGTTCCTACAAAGTCATCATCGCCTCCAAATTTGCCTCCCGTTTGGAGGAGATGAGGAATTCCCATTTTCAACGGCATGGATTTGACCATCTGGCAGAGATCCTGAAGACGTGTTTCATAAATTTCCATTGCGCTTAAGTTTCTTTCTAAGGTGTTAAAGTTGATGATTGCCTCAGTCATTGCCGGTCGCTGTCTTCCCATGGTGCTCTCTCCTGTCAGGTAGAGTACATAAGAACATAAGAAATAGGAGCAGGAATAGGCCACTTGGCCCCTTGAGCCTGCTCCGTCATTCAATAAGATCATGGTTGATCTTGGGCTCAAAGCCACTTCCCTGCCCAGTCCCCATAACCCTTCACTCCCTTATTTTGCAAAAATCTGTCTATTTCCACCTTAAATGTGTTTAATGACCCAGCCTCCACAGCTCTCTGGGGCAGAGAATTCCACAGATTTACGACCCTCTGAGAGAAGAAATTCCTCCTCATCTCAGTTCTAAAAGGGCGACCCTTTATTCTGAAACTGTGCCCCGAGCTCCCGATTCCCCCACGAGGGGAAACATCCTCTCTGCATCTACCTTGTCGAGCCCCCTCAGTATCTTGTATGTTTCGATAAGATCACCTCTCATTCTTCTAAATTCCAATGAGTATAGACCCAGCCTGCTCAACCTTTCTTCATAAGTCAACCCCCTCATCTCTGGAATTAACCTAGTGAATCGTCTCTGAACTGCCTCCAATGCAACTTTATCCTTCCTTAAATAAGGAGACCAAAACTGTACGCAGTACTCAAGGTGTGGTCTCGCCAATACCATGTACAATTGTAGCAGGACTTCCATGCTTTTATACTCCAACCCCCTTGAAATAAAGGCCAACATTCCATTTGCCTTTGTAGTGACCCCCGAGGGTTTCTAAAGAACAGGGTGAGGCTAGAACCCTTTCAAAGAGCCGGCACAGGCACGATGGACCGAATGGCCTACACCTGTGCCATATGATCTGATGGAGCTCAGTGTGCGAAGGTGCGACCACAGTTCCATGAATCCGCCCACGTTCACCAAGGCGGTGGGGTTTATTACCTCCGCGTTTAATTGCCAACCGAAGCTCTGGCCCAAGTCTGCTACAGGCCGTGCGGCACTTTCTGGAGATTGACTGAAGGGTTGTAGCTCTACTCCTCGGAGTCGAGCTTTCTATCCTCCAGCCACGGGGTTGCCATCGCTCCAGGGTTGTCCCAGAGTCCCCAGGAATGGAAGATTAACCTTCTGGATACTGCCGGGAGCAACTCCCGGGCGAACAAACCCATAGGGGCAATAAAAGAGAATTATGCAAAGGCCTCACAGGGAGGGGTTTTGATAGAGTAGATCGAGAAAGGCTGGCGAGTGGGGTCAGTCACCAGAGGCCATAGATTTAAAATCATTGGCAAAAGATCGAGAGGGGAGAGGTGGGGAATTGTTTTCACTCAGAGAGTCGTCGCTGATTCCAAAATTTATTTTAAAAGGGAGCTGGTCTTGAGGATGAGGAACTTACAGGGTCACAGACAAAAAGTGGGGGATGTGAGACTAAGCACAACTGCTCTTTCAAAGAGCCGGCACAGGCACGACGGGCCGAATGGTCTCCTTCTGTACTGTGAGTTTCTATGATTCTATGGGGGAAAATTGGGTCACGGCCCCCTTTGAGGCGCTAACTTCGCCGGGTCACTAAAGTTAATGACCCCCCAACCAAATTGAAAGGTAGCATCCCAAGCAAGAGGCTGGGCGCTACTGGAAGCGCTCCCCCTCCCTCTTGGGGCGCTCCCATTAAATATGGCAGGGCTACGTGCAGCAGCGCCACACACGCTGGCATGGAGAACCGCGGTACTGCAGGCCTCCCTCCTCTGATTAAAGGGAGGGGCCTAGCGCAGCGCGCATAGGGGCCCTGCTGGACCACCGGGGAGCGTGGGAGCTGGCAAAAGAGCCCGGCACTGAAGAGGAGTTCGGGGCTGACGGATCGCAATCGGCACCCCGCGGGAGGAGGCCAGAGGAGGCAGGTGCTGACAGGCGGACCGAAATAAAAATGGCCGCCCAGCACCTGCCCTTAAATTATCGCCACACCCGTCGCAAAAGCGCACCCCTGACCCTGTCGGACCTCGTGTCCAGTGGTATGTCAGGGGGCATGAGCCAAGTTTGCGGCCAGGGCGCCGCGCACGGTGATGACATCATTGCCGGAGGCACAGCGCGCAGGGCGCTACCAGCTACCGCCGCCGCTAACCTCCTGTTGAATTTCACGGGAGGCGTCAGCGGCACCACGCCCGGGAGCTAGGTGCTTTGCGCCCCGTTAGCGCCCTCCCCACCGGGGCATTAACAGGAGGTGCAAAGCAACTGAATTTATCCCCCATGTGTTTTGTTTCATTTTCTTTGAACAGTTTTGTCTATTAGCTATAAAATTATTGGCGATGTGGGTGGCGGGGGAAGGCTGTTTGACCTGGTGGGACGTTCGGAGATGGGAGGTCATGTGATGAAACTTCCAGGAACACGCCCCCCCACAATCGGAGTCGGTGACTTTATCCAGCTCCCCATACCTCCCCCGCCCCCCCACCTCACCCCCCAACCCCGCCACCCCCCCCACCCCCACCTCACCACCCCCCACCATCGCCCCACACCCCACCACCCCCCCACCACCCCACCTCCACACCACCCCACCACCCCACCACCACCCACCACCCACCACCGCCCCACCCCACCACCCCCCACTGCCCCACCACCACCCCACCGCCCCACCCCACCACCCCACCACCCCCCACCGCCCCAACCCCCACCACCCACCACCACCCCACCACCCCCCACTGCCCCACCACCCCCCCACCCCCACCACCGCCCCACCCCCCACCACCGCCCCACCCCCCACCACCAACCCACCCCCACCCCCCCACCCCCCACCCCCACCACCACCCCACCCCCACCACTACACCATCTGTTAATCCACTCTTCTCCTTATTAGGCGCAACGCAGAATTTTGGACGATGACCTGACCGTTCGGCTGTCGGTGCCAGGTGACACGATCATGATCAACAACACGCAACCAAGCTCCTCGGGGAGCCGCCACTCCAATCTGTACGAGCGCATCAACTCCAGCGACCTGGAGTACCAGGAGCCCAACCGGCTTCGGATGAAGCTTCCTGAGTTGCCGCAAGGAGCTGAGAATGAAGGTAAATCAAGACGACGGCTGTCAGGCCAACTATGGCAAGAAATGGCCCTTTGGGATGTCTATTATTGGGAGATCAAGGGCTGGTCAGCCTATTTTTTGATGGTGTTGGCCGAGGGGACAAACGGTGGGCCGGGACTCTGGGAGAGCTGCCCTACTCTTCTTTCAATAGCTCCACGGGATCTTTTACATCCACCTCAACAAGCAAACAGGGCCTTTCAAAATACATGAGGTGTTTAAGATGATTGAAGGATTTGATTGGGTAGATAGGGAGAAACTATTCCCTCTGGTGCAGGAGAGCCCAGAACAAGGGCGGCATAATCTTAAAGTTAGAGCTAGACCATTTAGGGGTGATATCAGGAAGCACTTCTTCACACAAAGGATAGTGGAAATCTGGAACTACCGCCCCCAAAAAACTGTGGAGGCTGGGGCCGGGGGGGAGGCAATTGAAAATGTCAAAACTGAGATTGATAGATTTTTGTTGGGTAATGGTTATTAAGGGTTACGGAACCAAGGCGGGTAGATGGAGTTAAGATACAGATCGGCCGTGATCTAATTGAATGGCGGAAGAGGCTCGAGGGGCTGAATGGCCTGCTCCCGTTCCCATGTTCCTACATTATCTCTACGTACTGTACTGTTACTTTACTCACCGGGTTCATAGGCTTAACCAATTAACTTACAGCTGTGATACAATTGGCAAGTTTTACTTCTGTTCGATGAAACGCTTAACCCATCTCAATCATTCAACTTTAACTCTTAACATTCTCTCATTCTCTCAGACACTCTGCCTAATTTTCTTTTCTGTTGCAGTCTGTAGAAATCCTCTTGAAACCGATGGAGAAGACAATCGGGTGGAGCGTAAAACGGGCGGGCTGATTTGCTGGCGCCCGTTTTGCGCAAGCGCCCGAGGTGAATTGCACCCCGACCCCCCACTTCATAAAGTTCTTCAGAACTTCCTCTAGCTCTCTGTGTTTTTAGACACCTTCTGCCAACCTTTCCGGAACACTTCCTGGAACCGTCCGGATTCAGGAGTGGGCAAAACACGGCCTCATCGCACCTTACTTTTACTGGGCAAATCCCGTGTATGGGACGAGTGACCAATCAAAAGGATTAATTCTGTCACGTGCTTGCTTTCCAAGGTGTCATTCAACTGACTGGTGTTGTTAAAGTACGGCCGCCAGACTTCAGTCATGCATAGAGTACAGAAGCAATGAAGTTGTGCTAAACCCTTTATAAATCACTGGTTAGGCACCACACTTCAGGGTGGATGTCAAGGCCATAGAGACGGTGCAGAGGAGATTTACTAGAATGGCACCAGGGATGAGGGACTTCAGATACAAGGAGAGACTGGAGAAGCTGGGGTTGTTCGCCTTAGAGCAGAGAAGGTTAAGGGGAGATTTGATAGAGGTGTTCAAAATCATGAGGGGTCCAGACAGAGTAGAGAGAGAGAAACTGTTCACATTGGCGGAAGGGTCGAGAACCAGAGAGCACAGATTTAAGGTAATCGGCAAAAGAACCAAAGGCGACATGAGGATAAAAACAATTTTACACAGCGCGTGGTTGTGATCTGGAACGCACTGACTGAAAGTGGGGTGGAAGCAGACTCAATAGTAACTTTCAAAAGGAAATTGGATAAATACTTGAGAGGGAAAAATTTGCAGGGCTACGGGGAAAGAGCAGGGGGTGGGGTGGGTGAGTGGGACTAATTGGATAGCTCTTTCAAAGAGCCGGCACAGGCACGATGGGCCGAATGGCCTCCTGTGCTGCATCATTCTACGATTCCAGTGTGACAAAGGTCAGAACTCCAATTAGGGTGCTACACTTCTTTATTCTAGTGCTTAGGCCACGGCCAGAACACTGGGGCCTCAGCCCTAATTGTTTCTCGAGGCTCCTCCTGCTCGTCAAGTCATTTTTGTTTTTGCCTTACCCATGAAAAATTACTCAGTTCTCTAGTCCCATGACTTTGAGAGTTATTGCTCAGACCTGGCCAGGCAGGCAATGGTCACCATTGACGACCAGGAACGGATAGGTCACTTTGTCTGAGTTTCAGTCATGATTTAGCGTTTAGCGTCAGCTGTGGCTCAGTTGGTGGCACTCTTGCCTCTGAGTCAGAAGGTTGTGGGTTCACAGTCCTACTCCAGATACCTGAGCACCAAATCTAGGCTGACGCTCCCAGTGAAGTACTGAGGGAGCAATACGCTGTCGGAGGTCCCGCTTTTTGGATGAGACGTTAAACTGAGGCCCCGTCTGCCCTCTCAGGTGGACATATGTGATCCTGTGGTGCTATTTTGAAGAAAAGCAGGGGAGTTCTCCTGGCCAACATTTATGCCTCAACCAATAATACTAAAAACAGGTTATCTGATCATTATCACATTGCTGATTGTGGGAGCTTGCTGTGCGCAAATTGGCTGCCGCATTGCCCGCATTGCAACATGCGACATGAAAGGTGAAAGTCTTTCTTTCAGTCTCACACAATTCAAAGACCTTTCTTTTACATAATGTTTGTGCTGTAGTTGAGAATGGCCAGATTTCCCATGTAGTTACTCTGCCCCAACAATGAGCTTTAACCCTAAAAAGTTATTCCATACTTAACCGGTATTTGGTTTTCTGTGCCAGCCATTAATGAATGTACAAAACAGGTGCTAGGGCAAGGGACAAGTAAGGAAGTATATGATCATCATGGTTGAAAAAAATTCAATATCGGATACAAAGAGCATGTGTCCTGTGCCATTGGATACCCAAACCATGTCATTGGATACATGAAGCATGTGTTCCAGGTCATAGGATACATAAATCATGTATTCTAGGTCACAGGATACATGAACCATGTGTTCTAGGTCATAAGATACAGGAACCATGTGTTCTAGGTCATAGGATACAGGAACCATGTGTTCTAGGTCATAGGATACATGAACCATGATGTAATAAAGACTCACTACGCACTTGGTTGAACATAAAGCAAGGCTTTAATCGACTTGTAACAAAACATGGAGGTCTAGTTAGTAGTCACTAGCTTCCTGTTTCCGGATTGTCTCTGGCCAAGTTGGGCCCTCGCCCGAGTATTTATACTCCTCGGACGGCGCCCTCAGCTGGCTGTCCAGTAGTACTTCCTGAGTTACTTCTTGTAGAAGTTGCGATTTATGACAAACCATATGTTCTAGGTCATAGGATATGGGAACCACGTGTTCTAGGTCATAGGATACATGAACCATGTGTTCTAGGTCATAGGATATGGGAACCACATGTTCTAGGTCATAGGATGCATGAACCATGTGTTCTAAGCCATAGGATACATGTACCACATGTTCTAGGTCATAGGATACAGCAACCATATGTTCTAGGCCATAGGATACATGTACCACGTGTTCTAGGTCTTAGGATACAGAAACCATGTGTTCTAGGCCAAAGGATACATATACCACGTGTTCTAGGTCATAGGATACAGTTACCACGTGTTCTAGGTCCTTGAATACATGAACCATGTGTTCTAAGTCATAGGATGTGGGAACCACGTGTTCTAGATGGCAGGATGCAGTTACCACGTGTTCTAGGTGATGGGCTGCAGGAACCAAGTGTTCTCGGTCATGGGATACGGGAACCATGTGTTCTGGGTCATGGGATACGGGAACCGCATGTTCTAGGTCATGGGATGCGGGAACTACGTGTTCTAGGTCATGGGATACAGGAACCACATGTTCTAGGTCATGGGATATGGGAACGTGTTCTAAATCATGGGATACATGAACCACATGTTCTAGGTCATAGGATACACAAACCATGTGTTCTAGGTCATAGGATGTGAGAACCACATGTTCTAGGTCATAGGATACAGGAACCACATGTTCTAGGTCATTGAATGCAGGAACCACGTGTTATAGGTCATATGATATAGGAACCATGTTTTCTAGGTCATAGGATACAGGAACCATGTGTTCTACATCATAGAATACATGAACCATGTGTTCTAGGTCATTGGATGCAAGGAGAACGAATTATACTTCATTGGATACATCAAGTGTGTGTCCTGATCCATTGCTTATGTTGAGGTATGTCTTAGCCCACTGAATACATGGCTGGTGTACCCTGGTGGATGGCTTGATGGGATAGAAAATCCCCAGCAATAGGGCTAACCAAATAAGTTAACATAGAGGTCCCTGATTTCTGGCCTACTTTACACCGCACATTTATGAAGTATTTTCAAAGAGATGAGTGTGTTCACAGCATCGCATGGGAGAGATGTGAAGAAAAGCTTCTACATATTCTCCAAACAACAATTTGTTATATGTTGACATCATATCGTAACCCTTCTTCATCTCACCACATCAACATAGCATGGTAGGCCATTTAGGACAGAGATGAGGAGGAATTTCTTCACCCAGAGAGTGGTGAACCTGTGGAATTCTCTACCACAGAAGGCAGTAGAGGCCAATTTATTAAATATATTCAAGAAGGAGTTGGATATATTTCTTAAGGCTAAAGGAATCAAGGGATATGGAGAGAAGGCAGGGACAGGGTACTGAATTTGGATGATCAGCCATGATCACATTGAATGGTGGAGCAGGCTCGAGGGGCCGAATGGCCTACTCCTGCTCCTATGTTTCTATCCCTTTCTCTCGCATGTGCTTAACTAGCTTCCCCTTAAATGCATTTTTGTTATTCGCCTCAACTTTTTTTTTATTTGCTTATGGGATCTGGACGTCGCTGGCAAGGTCAACATTTATTGCCCATCCCTAGTTGCCCTTGAGAAGGTGGTGGTGAGCCACCTTCTTGAACCGCTGCAGTCCGTGTGGTGAAGGTACTCCCACAGTGCTGTTAGGGAGGGAGTTTCAGGATTTTGTCCAGCGACGATGAAGGATCGGCGATATATTTCTAAGTCAGGATGGTGTGTGACTTGGAGGGGAACTTGGAGGTGGTGGTGTTCCCCTGCGCCTGCTGCCCTTGTCCTTCTAGGTGGAAGAGGTCGCGGGTTTGGGAACTGCTGCCAAAGATGCCTTGGCGAGTTGCTGCAGTGCATCTTGTAGTTGGTACACACTGCAGCCACGGTACGCCAGTGGTGGAGGGAGTGAATGTTTAAGGTGGTGGATGGGGTGCCAATCAAGCAGGTTGCTTTGTCCTGAATGGTGTCGAGCTTCTTGAGTGTTGTTGCAGCTGCACTCCTCCAGGCAAGTGGAGAGTATTCCATCACACTCTTGACTTGTGCCTTGTAGATGGTGGAAAGGCTTTGGGGAGTCAGGAGGTGAGACACTTGCCGCAGAATAGCCAGCCTCTGACCTGCTCTTGTTGCCACAGTATTTATGTGGCTGGTCCAGTTACATTTCTGGTCAATGGTGACCCCCAGGATGTTGATGGTGGGAGATTTGCCGATGTAATGCCATTGAATGTCAAAGGGAGGTCGTTAGACTATCACTTGTTGGAGGTAGTCATTGCCTGGCACTTCTGTGGCGCGAATGTTACCTGCCACTTATCAGCCCAAGCCTGAACGTCGTCCAGGTCTTGTTGCATGCGGGCATGGACTGCTTCATTATCTGAGGAGTTGTGAATGGCGCTGAACACTGAACATCCCCATTTCTGACCTTATGTTGGAGGGAAGGTCATTGAGGAAGCAGCTGAAGATGGTTGGGCCTTGGACACTGCCCTGAGGAACTCCTGCAGCGATGTCCTGGGGCTGTGATGATTGACCTTCAACCACCACAACCGTCTTCCTTTGTGCTAGGTATGACTCCAGCCAGTGAAGCCTTTTCCCCCTGATTCCCATTGACTTCAGTTTTACTAGGGCTCCTTGATGCCAGACTCGGTCAAATGCTGCCTTGATGTCAAGGGCAGGCACTCTCACCTCACCTCTGGAATTCAGCTTCTTCGTCCATGTTTGGACCAAGGCTATAATGAGGTCGGGAGCCAAGTGGTCTTGGCAGAACACAACTGGGCATCAGTGAGCAGGTTATTAGTGAGTAAGTGCCACTTGATAGCACTGTCGATGACACCTTCCGTCACTTTGCTGATGATTGAGTGTAGACTGATGGGGCGGTAATTGGCCTGGTTGGATTTGTCCTGCTTTTTTTGGACAGGATATACCTGGGCAGTTTTCCACATTTTCGGATAGATGCCAGTGTTGTAGCTGTACTGGGACAGCTTGGCTAGAGGTGTGGCTAGTTCTGGAGCACACGTCTTCAGCACGATAGCCGGGATGTTGTTGGGGCCCATAGCCTTTGCTGTATCCAGTGCGCTCAGCTGTTTCTTGATATCACGTGGAGTGAATCGAATTGGCTGAAGATTGGCTTCTGTGATGGTGGGGACCTCGGGAGTAGGCCGATCTGGATCATCCACTTGGCACTTCTGGCTGAAGTTCGTTGCAAACGCTTCAGCCTTGTCTTTTGCACTCATGTGCTGGGCTCCGCCATCATTGAGGATGGGGATATTCTTGGAGCCTCCTCCTCCCGTTAGTTGTTTAATGGTTCACCACCATTCACGACTGGATATGGCAGGACTGCAGAGCCTTGATCTGATCCGTTGATTGTGGGATCACTTAGCCCTGTCTATAGCATGCTGCTTCCACTTTTTAGCATGCATGTAGTCCTGTGTTGCAGCTTCCCCAGGGTGTCACCTCATTTTTAGGTACGCCTGGTGCTGCTCCTGGTATGCTCTTCTACACTCGTCGTTGAACCGTGGTTGGTCCCCTGGCTTGATGGTAATGGTAGAGTGAGGAATATGCGGGGCCATGAGGTTACAGATTGTGGTGCAATACAATTCTGCTGCTGGTGATGACCCACGGCTCCTCATGGATGCCCAGTTTTGAGCTGCTAGATCTGTTCTGAATCTATCCCATTTAGCACGGTGGTAGTGTCACACAACACAATGGAGGGTGTCCTCAGTGTGAAATCGGGACTTCGTCTCCCTGTGGTAGCGAGTTCCAGATTCTAACCACTCTCTGGGTAAAGAAGTTTCTCCTGAATTCCTTATTGGATTTATTAGTGTCTGTCTTATATACAGTACTAGCTGGGGAGCCCCGCGTTGCGAGGGCAATTTTGGGGCACTTGGTCTCCCTGCCCCTGTGTGTCCCCCCTCTCCCTGTCATGTCCTCTCCCTGTCCTATCCCTCCCTCCCCTCCCCTCCTCTCCCTCCCCTCCCCTCCTCTCTCTCCCTCCCCTCCCCTGTCTCCCTCCCTCCCTCCCCTCGCCCACCCCCACCCCTCCGCTCCCCCACTCCCCTCTGTCCCTCTCTCCGGCCCCTCCCCCTGCCTAGCGCCTGAGGTCCAGAGCTGAGGTCCCCCGCGTATCGCGCGGCTGATGGACGGCCGCTGTGGGCGGGCGGGCGGCGCATGCGCGGTCAGTGCGGGCGGCGCATGTGCGGTCAGTGCGGGCGGCGCATGCGCAGTCAGTGCGGGCGGCGCGAGCCCCCCACGATTTCCCGAGGCTCGGCCCCCCCCCCGCGATTTCCCGAGGCTCTCCCCCCCCCCACCGCGATTTCCCGAGGCTCTCCCCCCCGCGATTTCCCAAGGCTCTCCCCCCCCCGCGATTTCCCGAGGCTCTCCCCCCCCCGCGATTTCCCGAGGCTCTCCCCCCCCCGCGATTTCCCAAGGCTCTCCCCCCCGCTATTAAATTGTTATTTAATTCCCTAACACATCATTAAAATATTTACCTTAGTTCCCTAACACACAGAAAGTGTGGGGGGAAAAATTGTGAAAAATCAAGATGGCGGCCACTCACCTCGGTTCAGAAGGATAAGGCCCGCCCACACACGCACCGATTGGTCGACTGGTCAGGTCACCGAAGCGTAGGATTGGTCAATCGTCGAGTCACTCGACACTCAACTGTAGGAAGGAACCCGCCGTCCGATTGGTGGACCTCGACGTCACACGGTCGCCAATGAGATGCTAATGAGCGGAACGCTGAACGTTTTTGGGATACCGCGGGCGGGATTTTTGTCCGGCCAAAACGTAAATACGCCTATGACCGGTCCGGAATAGCAAGCTTTCTTTTGAGGCGACGCGCGCGTCGGTACGCTCTGTAACTTTCAAACGTATAGAGAACAGACAGACAGACAGACATCGGGACAGACAGACATCGGGACAGACAGAAGAGCCGCTTTATATATATAGATATATGACCCCTAGTTCTGGTCTCACCCGCAAGTGGACACATCTTCTCTATGTCTATCAAACCCTTTCATAATCTTAAAGACCTCTATCAGGACACCCCTCAGTCTTCTCTTTTTTAGAGAAAAGAGCCCCAGCCTGTTCAATCTTTCCTGATTGGTACAACCTCTCAGTTCTGGTTTCAATCCAGTAAATCTTTTTTGCACCCTTTCCAGTGCTTCTATATCCTTTTGATAATACGGAGACCAGAACTCCCAAGTGTGGTTTAACCAAGGTTCAATACAAGTTTAGCATAACCTCTCTGCTTTTCAATTCTATCCCTCTAAAATGAGCCAAGTGCTTGTTTTGCTTTTTTATGGCCTTATTAACCTGTGTCGCTGCTTTCAGTGATTTGTATATCTGTACCCCCAGATCCATTTGCTCCTCTACCCCATTTAGACACTTATTTTCCAAGCAGTATGTGGCCTCCTTATTCTTCCTACCAAAACGTACCACTTCGCACTTATCTATATTGAAGTTAATTTGCCAATTACATGTCCATTCTGCAAGTTTATTAACGTCTTCCTGTATTTTGTCGCGATTCCCCTCTGTATTAACTACACCCCCCAATTTGGTGTCGTCTGCAAATTTTGAAATTGTACTTCCGATTCCCGAGTCCAAACCGTTTATGTAAATGGTGAACAGCAGTGGTCCCAACACTGATCCCTGTGGAACACCACTTCCCACCTTTTGTCAATCTGAGTAACTACCTAACCCCCTATTCTCTGTCAGATTCTACCGCTGCATATGGCTTGGGTGTTTCTCTTTGTTCAGCTCCAATGCTTATCTTGGTCAACTGCATTGTAAATTTTAAACAAGCGAGTTAATTGGCCAAACTAAATAGAGGGCACGGTAGCACAGTGGTTATGTTGCTGGACTAATAATCCAGAGGCCTGGACTAATGACAAGCAGTTTAAATCCCACCATGGCAGCTGGGGAATTTAAATTCAATTGATTAAATAAATCTGGAATAAAAAGTAATGGCGACCATAAGAACATAAGAAATAGGAGCAGGAGTAGACCAATCGGCCCCTCGAGCCTGCTCCGCCATTCAATAAGATCATGGCTGATCTGATCCTAACCGCCAATCTACTATCACAGAACCATCTCCTGAATCTAACAGAATTAGACACACGAAATAGGAGCAGGATCAGGCTACACGGCCCCTGGGCCCGCTCCGCTACCCACAGGGCCATGACCGATCTGAACCTAGACTCATGTCCAAATTCCTGCCCACTCCCCGTAACCCTTAATTCCCTTTACTTCTAGGAAACTGTCTATTTCTGTTTTAAATTTATGTAATGATGTAGCTTCTACAGCTTTTTGGGGCAGCATATTCCATGGACCTACCACCCTCTGAGTGAAGTAGTTCCTCCTCATCTCAGTTTTGAAAGAGCAGCCCCTTATTCTAAGACTATGCCCCCCAGTTCTAGTTTCACCCATCATCGGGAACATCCTCCCCGCATCCACCCGATCCAACCCCTTCACAATCTTATATGTTTCAATAAGATCGCCTCTCATTCTTCTGAACTCCAATGAGTAGAGTCCCAATCTACTCAACCTCTCCTCATATGTCCATCCCCTCATCCCCGGGATTAACCGAGTGAACCTTCTTTGTACTGACTCGAGAGCAAGTATGTCCTTTCTTAAGTATGGACACCAAAACTGTATGCAGTATTCCAGGTGCAGTCTCACCAATACCTTGTACAACTGAAGTAATACCTCCCTATTTTTATATTCTATCCCCCTAGCAATGAAAGCCAACATTCCATTGGCCTTCTTAATCACTTGCTGCACCTGCACACTAACCTTTTGAGTTTCGTGCACCAGGACCCCCAGATCCCTTTGTACTTCAGTACTTTCCAGTTTCTTGCCATTAAGATAATAACTTACTCTACGATTTTTCCTGTCAAAGTGCATAACCTCACACTTCCCAGTATTGTATTCCATCTGCCAAATCTCTGCCCACTTACTTAGCCTGTCTATGTCCCCTTGACCATGAAACTACCAGATTGTCATATAAACCCATCTGGTTCACTGATGTGCTTTAGGGAAGGAAATCTGCTGTCCTGACCTATATGTGACTCTAGACCCACAGCAATGTGGTTGACTCTCAACTGCACTCTGAAATGGCCGAGCAAGTCACTCAAGGGCAATTAGGGATGGGCAATAAAATCTGGCCTTGCCCATGATGCCCACATCCTGTGACTGAATAAAAAAAAGGTCAGGTTTCCCTCTGTGATGAACACACACGGGGCCCGATTTTGTGGATCGTGCGGGAAATGGGCGGATTCCCCGGATGTGGGGTGCCGACCCTAAAAAAAATGGGTCAGCCAGCTGCACGCAATTTTCCCTCAAGTGGCCAATTAAGTTCCAGCGTGTGGGCAGCCTTGCTAATTGTCCATTTCCAGTCAGAAAGCCCCACAGTATGATGTCATCATTCGTGGTGCTTTCAAGGTCCACAGCAAGCACTGCATCCTCTGCAGGCTTCCAAACGAACCATGCAGGATGGCAGAGGAGCCTGCAGCAGCTGTGGCCAGTACCAGACCCCGAGCTGCCTCCAAGTTCGACGAGGCTTCACTGCAGGCATTATTGGATGGCGTTCGGGCCCACAGGGAGGTCCTCTTCCCTAGGTCAGGGAGGAAGAGGCCTCCCACTGAGACCAATGATGCAGGTGTCAGCAGATGCCAACTCGCCGGGAGTCACCAGAAGAACCTTGGTATTACATCTCTTTACTCCCCCACAGTACCATCCAGAGCCCCCGTCCTCACTGTGGAGGAGGAAGAGGCTGTGCAGCCAGACTCCTCAGAGGAAGCTCCAACCTCTGAGGGCACAGCGTCAGCAGAAGTAAGCACGCCCACCACCAGCGCAGACACTCACACCTCAGGGGGACCTTCGGGACATAGAGTAGTGTTGTCACCTGGTGTTCCACAGCTCACAAGTGAGCCTCAGAAGATTCTGGAGACAGGGACAGCAGCGGAGAGTCCTCGTCGGAGGGCGCAGGACTCTGCCAGCTCAGCTCAGCTGCACTGCATGTCGACCCTCTGCCTCTGGGTTCATCCGCAAGAGAAGAGGTGATGGATCTCCATGCACAGATGCAGGAGTCTCTGGCAGGTTTTGTCTCCAGGGTCACTGCGAGTGTGGAGCGAATGGAGGAGTCCATAGCAACCATGAGCAGAGCCTTTGTGGAGTCATTGGCGCATGAACGCATCACCATGGAAAGGTTGGCAACCTCCATGGAAGAGATAAGTCACCAGGGTATGGAAAACATGGTGAGTGCTCATAAGAGAATGACATCTCTTGAGGAGCGATGGCCATCTATTGCACAGAGAAACCAGACCTTCATGGAAGTCCTTCTGAGTAGGACTGCCAGTGCAGAAACGGGTCCCCATGGTCCCCTAATGTGCAGCAAGGTGCTCTCAAGCCACTTCCAAGCGCTGGCCCCTTCTGGCCTGTGCAGCTTCAGGTGAGTGAGCAGCAGCCTGGTGCTCCTGTTGCTGATCTTGCTGTTCCTGGTTCTGCTGCTGCCGCCTCTGCTGCTGGAGATCCTCTAATGGCAAGAAGGGAAGGAGAAAAAGGCGTCCCATGCTTCTGGTAGATGCCTCCGCTGAGGAAGCACTGAGTGAGGGTGGCGAGAGGGGCTTCCCAGGAGCTCACACTGGAGAAGTGTGTGAGGCTCCAACCTTCCACAGCCTTGAAAAAGTAGCCTCAAGCCTGCAACAACAAGGTCCTTCAACATACAAATGCTCTCCGTTTAAATCTCAGCTTTCCCGAATGACCTGCAGCTGAGAGCAAGCAAGCTGGGATGCTTCACGCCAGGTTTCATCAGCGGGGTTCCCCACAGGCGTGTTTAGCGTGGAGAACCCTTGAAAATAGCTAGGGCCCCTTAAAATGGCATTAAACATGCCAATAATTGCTGATTAGGGTCCCGACGGCCAGTCCCGCCAGTGGTGGGCGGGACTGATTCGGGTCGCAGAGAAACGGCGGTCCGAAAGTCAGACGGGGCGGGGAAGCAGGCAGGGGGGGGTCGTGACCCCCTATTTCTGCGATTTTCGGCCCCCGCCCGCCTGAAAACCCGCCTGACGGCTGGCAGAAAATCGGGGCCACTATCTAATGTGCACAAACCTATTAGCACATTGAAACGTAACAACGGAAGTCTGCCTCTCGAGCCAGCTCCGCCATTCTATTAGGTTGTGGCTGATCTGCACCTCAACTCCATTGACCCACCTTAGCTCCATATCCCTTGAGACCCGCGCCCAACAGAAATGTATCGGTCTCAGTCTTGCGAGCTCCGACTGACCCGCAGCCTCTTGGGGGTGGGGGGGGAGAATTCCAGATTCCTACTACCCTTTGTGTGGAAAAAAAAATGCTTAGTGATATCACTCCTGCAGATAGGCAAAGTTTTGCTGCATGGTTATCTCTTGCCCTGTTGCTCAATGGTGGCGACACCTAACTAACACAACATTACAGGAAGGCGGTGCTGATTGCCTGTACGATACCTGCCTCCCGTCCCAGGAACAAAACTGCACCTGAATCTATAAATAACCCATTGCGTACAGGCGAGGTGGCATATTCAAAAGCAGGCTGTCACGCAAGGATGCTTCTTTTGACAAAACTGCTGATAAAGGCTGAAGAATTTGGCCTAGAAATTCAGTGGGCTGCGCCACCCGTTAGCGCCTTAAGAGGGCGCTAAGTGGGTCGGAAGCCACTGGTCACGCCTCCCGCTACATTCAGCGGGACGCTAATGGTGGCGCTAGCCGTTAGCGCTGCGCCGTTACCGATGACATCATCAGTGTGCGCAGCGCCCCGCTAACGCCCTATTTAGATGCGCCCCCTGCTTTAATGCTGGACGCTATGTGCGACCGGTTTAGGGGGGCCTACCTGCGGCGGTAGAGGCGCTAATTAAAGGAGAGGTGCAGGGCGGCCATTTTTGTTGCTGGCCACTGGCCAGCACCTCTCCGCGCTGCCGTCCCCGGCCTCCTGAGCCGCCCCCCCCCCCCCCCCCCGCGGAGTGCCGACTGCATTCCAAGAGCCCGGCACTTCTCCTCAGTGCTGGGCTCTTTTGCCGGCACTCGCGACCCTCGATCACGCTGCACCAGGCCCCTCCCCTTTAAGAAGGGAGGAAGGCCTGCAGTACCGCAGTGCACCGTGCCACAGCGTGTGGCGCTGCGGCACGTTGCGCAGCGATATTCAGTTGCAACGTCCCAAGAAGGATGCGGGGTGCCTCCAGTAGCGCCGCACTTCCCTCTGGGGCGCGCCAACTGAATTTCCGGCGGGTGGTCGCGACTGCTTCCGGGGCACTACTTTTAGCGCCCTGGCGAGGCTGGCGCCCCAAACGGGGCTATCGTGAATTTCTTTGTCTGCATTAAATGCATCGGGGTAGAAACTCACCCTGGGCCGTGGCATTGGCTGCTTGCTGTACGCCCAGCCTGATATTCGGCTCTGATTGAAGTCCAAGCACCTGAATATCGGCCGGGGCGTAAAACGGGCGGACAGTGTGATGCCGCTCATTTTTACGCAACCGCCCGCATTGGATTTCTACCCTACAGTGCTGTAAAGGCTATAGAAAGATGGACAACTTGTACGTTGCAAATGGGCTGAAGGTGGTTTCTGGGGGTGAAATTGGGAATGGGCGCAAAA
This sequence comes from Somniosus microcephalus, assembly GCF_052327205.1. Lineage (NCBI taxonomy): Eukaryota > Metazoa > Chordata > Chondrichthyes > Squaliformes > Somniosidae > Somniosus > Somniosus microcephalus. The sequence goes on along the minus strand of NW_028225179.1, from coordinate 135,094,900 downwards.
ACAGGCGCAATCGCATTTGCCGCCCGTTATACCACACGCCCAATATTCAGTGCAATTGAAGTCAACGGGACTGAATATGGGGCCGGGCGTATAACAAGCGACTGATTCGATACCGACCATCTTACACACCCCGCCCGTGTCCAGTTTCACCCCAATGTCTTTACCATTGGTACAAGTTCCCTTGTGACTTGCATTGATCTTATCATAGAAACATAGAAACATAGAAGATAGGAGCAGGAGTAGGCCATTCGGCCCTTCGAGCCTGCTCCGCCATTTAATGAGATCATGGCTGATCATCCAAATTCAGTACCCTGTCCCTGCCTTCTCCCCATATCCCTTAATCCCTTTAGCCTTAAGAAATATATCCAACACTTTTTTGAATATATTTAATGAACTGGCCTCCACCACCCTCTGTGGCAGAGAATTCCACAGGTTCACCACTCTCTGGGTGAAGAAATTCCTCCTCATTTCAGTCCTAAATGGCTTACCCCTTATCCTTAGACTATGATCCCTGGTTCTGGACTCCCCGGCCATCATAAACATCCTTCCTGCATCTAGTCTGTCCAGGCCTGACAGAATTTTATAAGTTTCGATGAGATCCCCTCTCAATCTTCTAAACTCCAGTGAGTATAAGCCCAATCGACACAATCTCTCCTCATACGTCATTCCTGCCATCCCAGGTATCAGCCTGGTGAATCTTCGCTGCACTCCTTCCATGGCAAGAACGTCCTTCCTCAGATAAGGCGACCAAAACTGCACACAGTACTCAAGGTGCGGTCTCACCAAGGCCCTGTACAACTGTAGCAAGACATCCTTGTTCCTGTACTCGAACCCTCTTGCTATGAAGGCCAACATACCATTTGCCTTCTTAACTGCCTGCTGCACCTGCATGCTTACCTTCAGCGACTGGTGCACAAGAACACCCAGGTCTCTTTGCACTTCCCCTTCTCCCAATCTATTGCCATTCAAATAATAATCTGCCATCCTGTTTTTGCCACCAAAGTGGATAACCTCACATTTATCCACATTATAGTGCATTTGCCATGTTTCTGCCCAATCACCCAATCTGTCCAAATCTTACTGGAATTTCACAACATCCTCCTCACAGCTTACCCTCCCACCCAGCTTTGTGTCGTCTGCAAATTTGGAGATATTACATCCAATTCCCTCGTCCAGATCATTAATATATATTGTGAACAGCTGGGGTCCTAGGACCGATCCTTGCAGTACCCCACTAGTCACTGCCTGCCACTCGGAAAACGACCCGTTTATTCAAATCAATATTCTAAGGATATGCTGATGGGGTGAGATGAAGAGGGGTTGGAGGAGGCTCGTGTGGAGCATAAACGCCGGCACGGACCCCATTGTGCCGAACGGCCTGTTTCTCTGCTGTCGGCTCGATAGAATTCGATGCATTAAAACAACACCAACTTGTATTTATATAGCGCCTTTAACGTAGTAAAACATCCCAAGGTGCTTCACAAACAGGGATGCTCAAGAGGTAAGAATTAGAGGAGCGCAGATATCTCGGGGGGTTTGTGGGGCTGGAGGAGATTACAGAGATAGGGAGGGGGCGAGGCGATTGATATAGGTCTGGTCCTAATGTTATATCACCTAGCGTCTTAATGGTTTGGAGATGTAATGGTTCATCTATGAGGAGGAATGAGGAGGAATTTCTTCTCTCAGAGAGTCGTGAATCTTTGGAATTCTCTTCCCCAGAGAGCTGTGGAGGCTGGGTCATTGAATATATTTAAGGTGGAGATAGACAGATTTTTTGAAAGGTAAGGAAGTCAAGGGTTATGGGGAGCGGGCAGGGAAGTGGAGTTGAGGCCATGATTAGATCAGCCATGATCTTATTGAAAGGCGGAGCAGGCTCGAGGGGCCAAATGGCCTAATCCTGCTCCTACATCTTATGTTCTTATGTCTCTTATATTGATCTTGGTAGTTGTGACATGGCTGGTATGAGGAATGAAGGTAGTAGTTTTTTCTGAAAGGGTCGCAGAGGGGAGCATTGAGACCCCGGGGGGGCACTGAGGAAGATGTAGCTCCAGAGCATTTTGGTAACATTGCGTCGTTCTCCCACCATCCTTCCCCTCCCCTCCCCCACCCTCCGTGTGTGCTGCTCCATCCTGTTGTTTGTGTTCATCCACCCTGTTGTTCATCCACCCTGTTGTGTTCCCTCCTCTCCAACAGCTCTTCTGTTAAACAACCCAGCCTATCACCTTTTACTCTCTGCAAACCCTCATCTGATTGGAGGCCCTGGCTGCTCTAAGGACCAGCTTAAGCCAATCAACACTGATGGTAAGGACCATACCAAGTTGGGATGGCGGTTGGGTGGGATGGGGGTGGGGGAGGGTGGGCTGGGCTGGGGAGGATGTGGGGGGAGGGGGTTTTAGAGGGGAGGTTCTGAATGCCCAGTCCATCGGGCTACGTTCCCTTGACTTCTGAAACGCTGTTCATATCACAGATAGAGGCGTCAATTTGAACCTAACCCGCCCATCGAGCAAACAGACGGGATCGGCCGCGACGCTGATTTTTACACCCCGCCCCGATTTAACTCTCCATTGAAGGGCAGGGTGTAAAACTGGCCTTCCACCCGATCCCGTGGGATTCCCGCCCGCTGAGTTAGGTAAAAATGGTCACCCACGAGTCTACATTATTTTTGTAACGATTGATGATCCTGTTAGACTGATACCCATATCTGCTTAGAATGGTGCGAGGTTAAAAGGGCTGAGTTATATTTTTAATGCTAGAAAGAATGACTTGCATTTATATAGCGCCTTTCACGACCACCGGACGTCCCAAAGCGCTTTACAGCCACTTTTTGAAGTGTAGTCACTGTTGTAATGTAAGAAACGCGGCAGCCAATTCGTGCACAGCAAGCTCCCACAAACAGCAACGTGATAATGACCGGATAATCTGTTTTAGTAATGTTGATTGAGGGATAAATATTGGCCCAGGACACCGGGGATAACTCCCCTGCTCTTCTTCAAAATAGTGCCTGGGGATCTTTTACGTCCACCTGAGAGGGCAGACGGGGCCTCAGTTTAGCCTCATCTGAAAGACGGCACCTCCGACAGTGCAGCATTCCCTCAGTACCGGCACTGGGAGCGTCAGCCTGGACTTTTGCGCTCCATTCTCTGGAGTGGGACTTGAACCCACGACCTTCTGACTCAGAGGCGAGGGTGCAACAAACTGTGCCACAGCTGACACTAACGTTAGGAAAGAGCTGATCACAGCTGGCTTTTTGCTACCGTTAGAAAGTGGCGGTGAGGCAGTCGTGGATAACCCCACAGAGCTGACGTGACGTCAGACCACTTCCCCGCGCTGACCTTACAACCGCCCGTCAAGGGTCACCGCTCCGTCAGGCCACACCCAAGCCCTAGAATCATAGAAAGTTACAGCACGGAAGGAGGCCATTTCGGCCCATCGTGTCCGCGCTGGCCAACAAAGAGCTATCCAGCCTAATCCCACGTCCCAGCTCTCGGTCCGTAGCCCTGCAGGTTACAGCATCCCAAGTGCACATCCAAGTACTTTTTAAATATGGTTAGGGTGTCATGAATCTTATCATTCATGAAGAAATGACTCATGAAATAACACTGGGCGGCCAGCTGGTGGCGCCGTCCAAGGAGTATAAATACTCGGGCGTGGGCCCAGCTTGCCCAGGACGTTTTTGTAACCAGGAACTAGTGATGTAAACTAGAATCTCATGGTTGTGAAACAGTATAAAAAAGCCTAGTTTTATACTCAAACCAAGTGCTCAGTAGTCTTTTTACATCATAGGGTTCCTGCCTCTACCACCCTTTCAGGCAGTGAGTTCCAGACCCCCTCCACCCTCTGGGTGAAGAAACTTCCCCTCAAATCCCCTCTAAACCTTCCACCAATTACTTTAAATCTGTTTTGGTTTCGACGAGGCGGTTGAATTCGTGCAAGGAACGGCAATAGAGCGGGGCCGTTAGACCCCACAGCGGTGGTACTCTGCCGGGCCATGCAGATGTGGAAGGTTGGCTTGCGCTGTGTAGTGGAGGCACTGGGCTTAGAAATTCGTCTCGGCCAGCAATGCAAGAACGGGCGGTAGCACGTCGGCTGCCTGTTGTAGGCCCGGCCCCATATTCGGTTTCATTGGAATCTAAAAATAACCGAATATCAGGCCGGGCCTGTAACGGGCGGTCAATGCCATGCCGCCCGTTTAGCACGGCCGCCCGAGACGGATTTCAAACCCCACTGGACTGGAATTAGGCTCATTTAAACCTAACCCACCCATCGGGAAAGTGAGGGGATGGGAGTGGGGCCGGTTATATGCCCAAACCCGATTGTACACTCCACGGAAGCCTTGGGAGAGTGGTACTGGGCTGGGGGGGCGTGAAGCCAGCGTTCCGCCCGCTCCCATGGGATTCCCGCCCGGGCGAGCTGGGGTTTAAAGTTACCCATAATGCAGCAGTTGTTGACTTAAGGTGGGCAGTCAGTAAAAGCATCCTCATTTCGTCGTCGTTGATCATGAGGATAGCGTCCTTCAATAAATAGCAGTCACCACGGATGTTGTCTAATGGCCGCTGATATAAAATGGCACGCGGTTCCAAGGTTCGTCGGGTATGCGTTGTGTCTTCAGACGTGCCAGAGGAGAATGCAGTAGCGGTGCAGAAATACCGTGTGGCACAAAGATCAGAAGCATTCAGCCTGCGTGTGGCTCATTCATCGGCAACTACTCCCCAGTCTTGGGCCTGTCTGTTTTGTTCTCTTTCCTCATTGAAACTTATAAAATTCTAACCGGATTAGACAGACTAGATGCAGGAAGGATGTTCCCGATGGCCGGGGAGTCCAGAACCAGGGGTCACAGTCTAAGGATAAGGGGTAAGCCATTTAGGACTGAGATGAAGAGGAATTTCTTCACCCAGAGAGTGGTGAACCTGTGGAATTCTCTGTCACACAGGGCAGTTGAGGCCAATTCATTAAATATATTCAAGAAGGAGTTGGATGTATTTCTTGAGGCTAAGGGGATCAAGGGATATGGGGAGAAAGCAGGGACAGGGTACTGAATTTGGATGATCAGCCATGATCTCATTAAATGACGGAGCAGGCTCGAGGGGCCGAATGGCCTACTCCTGCTCCTATCTTCTATGTTTCTTTTCAGTAGATGGAAGCTTGCAGGAAACGAGCCAAAAATCTACAGATTACATAGCATTACATCGCACTTACAACACAGAAACAGGCCATTCAGCCCAACCACTCGGTGCTCCGCACGAGCCTCCTCCCACCCCTCTTCATCTCACCCCATCTGTATATCCTTCTATTCCTTTCTCCCTCGTGTGTTTATCCAACTTCCCCTTAAATGCTTCTGTGCTATTCGCCTCAACCATTCCCTGTGGTTGCAAGTTCCACATTCTTACCACTCTCTGGGTAAAGAAGTCTCTGGTGAATTTCCTATTTGATTTATTAGTGACCATCTTATATTTAGGGCCCCTGGTTCTGGTCTCCCCTCACAAGTGGAAACATCTTTGCTACACCTATCCTATCGAACCCTTTCATAATTTTAAAGACCTCTATCAGGTCACCCCTCAGCCTTCTCTTCTCTAGAGAAAAGAGCCCCAGCCTGTTCAGAATTTCCTGATAGTTATGTAAGGGGTCGTTTTAACGAGCTTATGGTGTGCTAAATCGGTTTTGATTTTCGCACTACTCGTGAGCGGTTTCGAAGCGCTCCCCCCTCACGGTTCTAGACACTGGGCTTATCGCCAGACAACCTTTGTGTGTTGGCCCAACTCGTGACTCGGAAGACAAATGGTCAGATGAGACAGATTGAGTTTTAAATCAAAACGATCTTTATTTTTGAAAGAGAATGTACACAGAGAAAAATGGCAAGAATAAATGCAGACGAAAAATAACGTTTCTCACAGAGGACTAAATTATACACTGAGAAAAATAACTTTAAAGCATATAAACAGTTCTAAAATAGCGATAAGCTAAAAGTGGGGGTGAGGGAAGCACACGGACACATCGAGGGATAAATCACACTCCTGACTTACAAATACCCTTAACGTTACAAACCCTCCTGTTACTAAATATACCTCAATTATGTCAGTTAGGTAGAGTTGGGCCTTTATGCTCACCAGAATTTCAAAACCCTCTGGACCTTGGTACTTCTTGTTACGTCTGGAATTTCCGATCTTCCTTATGGGACTGGCTCCTGGACCCTGTTACTTGGTGTCGTCCGGGACCTCCGACCTTCCTTATGGGACCGGCTCCTGGACTCGCTCTCCTGTACAAACTTTGGAAGTCCTCCGAAATCCTCGAGCCGTTTTCTGTTCCGCACGGTCCTCGAACTCCTGATGGTAACTGGACTTGGACTTCACGGTGTGAACCGTCTCCGGAGGAGTCTTCCTTACTCTGGTCGAATCTTAGACTGGCTTGCTGACGATTTACCTGAATGGTTATACTCTTTTCTGGCCCTAATCTTGGCGCCAAATCAACCGTTTTCCTTTGTTAAGGTTGCTTTAACAAAAGCAAGCACATTAATTTTAACTGCTCGCAAATTGAACTAATGGGAATCCGATTAGTGTCCCTTCGTTTGTGTGTGCTCAGCGGTTTCTGAGATCGGTTACCGCTCTGCCAGCGATTAGCGCACCTCCAGGTGCTAATAGTTTTGTTTACTGCTGTAACCACATTACAATATCAAAAACAGTAAGGTTCTGGATTCTTCTAATCGATGATGACTCAGACTGCTTTAAGGTACTGTGTGTGTGTCCTTTTGAACTGGGCCATGAGAACTGCCAACTCCATTCTGTGTTCTCACAATGTGGCCACTTCAGGGGCCCTACCCGTATACTGTATTTCATGGATTTTTGCGAATCCTACAGTTATAACCTCTCAGTTCTGGTTATCATCCTTGTATATCTTGTTTTGCACCTTCTCCAGTGCCTCTAGATCCTTTTATCCAACACAGGCACAATGGGCTGAATGGCCTCCTTCTGTGTTATGATTCTAGGGGAAGGCATTGATGGGATTTCTGGTAAGAGACATCATCGCTCAGGCCAACATCCCCAGCATCAAAGATTTGACCATGCTCGATCAGCCCCAGCGGACGGGCCACATCGTCCACATGCCTGATACGAGGCTCCCAAAACAAGAGCTCTACTCATAGAAACATAGAAGATAGGAACAGGAGTAGGCCATTTGGCCCCTCGAGCCTGCTCCGCCATTCAATGCGATCATGGCTGATCATCCAAATTCAGTACACTGTCCCTGCCTTCTCTCCATACCCCTTGATCCCTTTAGCCTTAAGAAATATATCCAACTCCTTCTTGAATATATTTAATGTATTGGCCTCTACTGCCTGCTGTGGTAGAGAATTCCACAGGTTCAACACTCTCTGGGTGAAGAAATTCCTCCTCATTTCTGTCCTAATTGGCTTACCCCTTATCCTTAGACTGTGACCCCTGGTTCTGGATTCCCCGACCATCAGGAACATCCTTCCTGCATCTAGTCTGTCCAGTCCTGTCAGAATTTTATAAGCTTCAATGAGATCCCCTCTCATTCTTCTAAACTCCAGCAAGTACAAGCCCAACGACCCAATCTCTCCTCATACGTCATTCCTGCCATCTCAGGTATCAGCCTGGTGAATCTTCACTGAACTCCTTCCATGGCAAGAACATCCTTCCTCAGATAAGGCGACCAAAACTGTACACAATACTCAAGATGTGGTCTCACCAAAGCCCTGTACAACTGCAGCAAGACATCCTTGTTACTGTACTCAAACCCTCTCGCTACGAAGGCCAACATACCATTTGCCTTCTTAACCGCCTGCTGCACCTGCATGCTTACCTTCAGCGACTGGTGCACAAGGACACCCAGGTCTCTTTGCACTTCCCCTTCTCCCAATCTATTGCCATTCAGATAATAATCTGCCTTCCTGTTTTTGCCACCAAAGTGGATAACCTCACATTTATCCACGTTATATTGCATCTGCCATGCTTCTGCCCAATCACCCAACCTGTCCAAATCATCCTGTAGTTTCTCGGCATCCTCCTCACAGCAAACACCCCCACCCAGCTTTGTGTCGTCTGCAAATTTGGAGATATTACATCTAGTTCCCTTTTCTAGATCATTAATATATATTGTGAATAGCTGGGGTCCAAGGACCGATCCCTGCGGTACCCCACTAGTCACTGCCTGCCACTCGGGAAAAAAAATGTTTATTCCAACTCTTTGCTTTCTGTCTGCCAACCAGTTCTCTATCCAAGTCAATACCTTGCCCCCAATCCCATGTGCCTTAACTTTACACGCTAATCTCTTATGCGGGACCTTATAGAAAGCTTTCTGAAAGTCCAAATACACCACATCCACTGGTTCTCCCTTATCTATTTTATCAGTTACATCCTCAAAAAATTCCAGTAGATTAGTCAAGCACGATTTACCTTTTGTAAATCCACGTTGACTTTGTCCGATCCTGTCACTGTTTTCCATGTGCTCTGCTATTACATCTTTTATAATGGACTCTAGCATTTTCCCCACTACCGATGTCAGGCTTACCGGCCTGTAATTCCCCGTTTTCTCTCTACCACCTTTTTTGAATAGTTGGGTAACATTAGCTACCCTCCAATCCATGGGTACTGTTCCAGATTCCATCGAATGTTGGAAGATGATCCGCAATGCATCTACTATTTCTAGGGCCACTTCCTTAAGTACCCTAGGATGTAGATTATCAGGCCCTGGGGATTTATCGGCCTTCAATCCCATCAATTTCCCTACCACCATTTCCCTACAAATACTGATTTCTTTCAGTTCCTCCCTTTCATCAGACCCTATGTTCCCCGACATCTCTGGGAGGTTTTTTGTGCCCTCCTTTGTGAAGACAGAACCAAAATATGTATTTAATTGGTCTGCCATTTCTTTGTTCCCCATTATAAATTCCCCTGATTCTGACTGCAAGGGACCTACGCTTGACTTCACCAATCTTTTTCTCTTCACATATCTATAAAAGCTTTTACAGTCAGTTTTTATGTTCCCTGAAAGCTTACTCTCATATTCTATTTTCCCTTTCTTAATTAATCCCTTTGGCCTCCATTGTTGAATCCTAAACTGCTCCCAATCCTCAGGTTTGCTGCTTTTTCTGGCCAATTTATATGTCCTCTCCTTGGATCTTATGCTGTCCCTAATTTCCCTTGTTAGCCACTGTTGAGTCACCTTTTTTGTTTTATTTTTATGCCAAACTGGGATGAACAAATTCTGTAGTTCATCCATGCAGCCTTTGAATGTTTGCCATTGCCTATCCACCATCAACCCTTTGAGTGACATTCCCCAATCAATCCTACCCAACTCGTGCCTCAGACCATCGTAGTTTCCTTTATTTAAATTCAGGAACCTAGTCTCTGAGTCAACTACTTCATTCTCCATCTTAATGAAGAATTCGATCATATTATGATCGCTCCAACCCAAGGGGCCTCGTACAACAAGATTGCTAATTAATCCTTTCTCGTTACATAATACCCAGTCTAAGATGGCCTGATCTCTGGTTGGTTCATCGACATATTGGTCCAGGAAACCATCCCGTAAACACTCCAGGAATTCCTCCTCCACAGTATTGTTACTAGTTTGGTTGGCCCAATCTATATGTAGATTAAAGTCACCCATGATGACTGCTGTGCCCTTATTGCACGCTTCTCTAATTTCCCTTTTAATGCCATCCCAACCTCCGCATTACTGTTTGGAGGTCTATATACCACTCCCAGTAACATTTTCTGCCCCTTGGTATTTCTCAGTTCTACCCATACAGATTCCACATCATCAGAGCTAATATCCTTCCTTACAATTGTGTTAATCCCTTATTTAACCAGCAATGCTACCCCACCTCCCTTTCCTTTTTGGCTATCTTTCCTGAATATTGAATATCCCTGGATGATGAGTTCCCAGCCTTGGCCACCCTGGAGCCATGTTTCCGTAATCCCAATCAAATCATATTTGTTTACCTCTATTTGCGCAGCTAATTCATCCACCTTATTATGAAAGGGCACAAAGCCTTCAGGCTTGTTTTTTTAACGCTCTTAGACCTATTAGAATTATTATTTACTGTGGCCATGTTTGATTTAAACCGTTGATTTCTTTGACTGCCACTTTTGTTTTTCTCCTTCCTATCTTTTGCTTTTATCCTTGTTTCCCTTTCCTCTGTCCCCCTGCTCAGGTTCCCAACCCCCTGCCATTTTAGTTTAAACCCTCCCCCAGAGCACTAGCAAACACTCCCCTAGGACATCGGTCCCGGCCCTGCCCAGGTGCAAACCGTCCGGTTTGAACTGGTCCCACCTCCCCCAGAACCGGTTCCAATGTCCCAGGAATTTGAATCCCTCCCCCTCACACCATTCCTCTAGCCACGTTTTCATCTGAAATATCCTTCTATTTCTACTCTGACTAGCACGTGGCACTGGTAGCAATCCTGAGATTACTACCTTTGAGGTCCTACTTTTAATTTACCTCCTAACTCCCTATATTCAGCTTTTAGGACCTCATCCCGTTTTTTACCTATATCGTTGTACCTATATGCACCACGACAACTGGCTGTTCACCCTCCCCTTCCAAATGTTCTGCAGCCGCTCTGAGACATCCTTGACCCTTGCACCAGGGAGGCAACACACCATCCTGGAGTCTCGTTTGCGGCCGCAGAAACGCCTATCTATTCCCCTTACAATAGAATCGCCCATTACTCTAGCTCTACCCCACTTTTTCCTCCCATCCTGTGCAGCAGAGCTACCCCTGGTGCCAGGAAGTTGGCTGCTGCTGCCTTCCTCTGATAAGCCATCCCCCCCAACAATACTCAAAGTGATGTATCTGTTTGAGAGGGGGATGTCCACAGGGGACCCCTGCACTACCTGCCTGTGCCTAGTACTCTGTTGGTCACCCGTTCCCTTTCTGCCTGTCCAACCTTTGCCTGCGGTGTGTCCAACTGATCAAACGTGATATCCACGATGTCCTCAGTACTCGGAGCTCCGACACGGCAAGAGAGCCCCAGGTGGGCAGAGGAAACGCTTCAAGGACACCCTCAAAGCCTCCTTGAAAAAGTGCAACATCCCCAACCGACACCTGGGAATCCCTGGCCCAAGACCGCACAAAGTAGAGGAGAAGCATCCGGGAAGGCGCCGAACACCTCGAGTCTCTTTGCCGGGAGCAAGCGGAAGCCAAGCGCAAACAGCGCAAAGAGCGCACGTCAACCCAAGCACCCCACCCACCCGCCCCTTCAACCACCATCTGCCCCACCTGTGACAGAGACTGTAGGTCCCGCATTGGACTCATCAGTCACCCGAGAACTAATTTTTAGTGTGGAAGCAAGTCATCCTCGGTTCCAAGGGACTGCCTAAGAAGAAGAATGGCATCATTTTGAGTTGTGTAACAGTGGACGTGACCGTCAGAATTTCAGAGCGTAAAAAAATAATGGACTGCAACCCGGTGGAACCAGCTCCACCCTAAACTCCAAATTCCACCCGCTCCCATCCGATTGTTGCCTTACTACCTAAGGCCAGGAATGTGGGGCCCTCACGGTGCGCACATGATGCGCCTTGTCCAAAATAGCTTGCTTTGTGCTTTTGCCTTAATTACCTGTAAATGCTTGTAATGTTGTGTGAAAGAACGCTCCCTGATTTCACTCCTGAATCGCCGAGCCATAAGCACTCATGTTAAGATTATGTCCCCCTCATCCATCTGCATTTAAAGGGAAGCGAGATAAGTATATGAGGGAGAAAGGAATAGAAGGCTGTGCTGAGAGAGGGAGATGAAGAAGGGTGGGAGGCGGCTCGTGTGGAGTGTAAATGCCAATATAGACCAGTTGGGCTGAATGGCCTGTTTCTGTGCTGTAAATTCTGTGTAATTCCATCCAAAGCCCGCTCTCAGATGCGTCACTCCCTCTCGTCCAGTTCAACAGCATAACCTTTGACTCGTTGCCGCGGGGAACCATCGGAAAGCCTGTGTCTGTCCACTGATTGGGAGCCCTCTCTTGATGGGAGTGAACAGAAGTAGCGGGGGAAGCTTATGCTGATGGGGTAAATAGAATCATAGAATGGTTACAGCACCGAAGGAGGCCATTCGGCCCGTCGAGCCCGTGCCAGCTCTCTGCAAGAGCAGTTCAGCTAGTCCCACTCCCCCGCCCTTTCCCCGTAGCCCTGCAATGTTTTCCCCTTCAGGTACTTATTCAATTCCCTTTTGAAAGCCACGATTGAATCTGCCTCCACCACCCTTTCAGGCAGTGAATTCCAGATCCTAACCACTCGCTGAGTTTTTCCTCATGTCGCCTTTAGTTCTTCTGCCAATCACCTTAAATCTGTGTCCTCTGGTCCTCGACCCTTCTGCCAATGGGAACAGTTTCCCTCTGTCCATTCTGTCTGGACCCCTCATGATTTTGAACACCTCCGTCAAATCTCCTCTCAACCTTCTCTGCTCCAAGGAGAACAACCCCAGCTTCTCCAGCCTGTCCATGAAGATGGCTGGGAGGGGGCTCGTGTGGGACATAAACGCTGGCACAGACCAGTTGGGCCGAATGGCCTGTTTCTGTGTTATAAAATTCTGACTAATTCTGGATTCCCCCCCATCGGAGGAAATAGTTTCCCTGTGTACCTGCTCTATCGAAGCCCCAGACACACAGAGGGTGTTTTTCTTTCTCGTGATTATTCATCCTCTCCCCTTTTCTTTCAATCCCAGCATGCAACGGGGTGTATGCAGAGCCTGACCTCACCAAGATGACTTCCCAAGCAGGCTCCCAGAATAGCGTGCCGCACTACGCCGAGGCGGACATCATGAACCTCCAGGGAGTAACTGGGAATAACACCTACGCTGTGCCTGCCATCACCATCGACGCGCTGGCCGGGAAGGATATCGCCGTCGGCGAGTTTCCGCGGCAACGGCTCGTTTTCCGAGAGAAGCTGGGGGAGGGGCAGTTTGGGGAGGTAAGTCCCGGGGGGGATTGGGCGGGGGGCGGGGGTGGTTGGGGTGGGGGAGATTTTAATTGATGTCTAAATAAAAATAAAGAGAAAAGGCTTGAATTCTTTAAGGTGCTGTTAGGCTTTTGCGAAAGGATTTTTGACTAGGTGGTCACTTAAAAAAAATGATCAAGCGATGGAAAGTAACTTGAGCACAATTCAGTGAAACGGTGTGGAGCGTCTCCACTGGGTCGATAATGTGACGGAGTCTACACAGTTAATCCAGCGCTGGCCACAACTGCACGAAACAAGTCAATATTAAATAGGTAGTAAGAGGAGGGGTGGGGCCGATTAGGGGCCAAAAAGGAGACCTACGCATGGAGGCAGAGGGCGTGGCTGAGGTACTAAATGAGTACTTTGCATCTGTCTTCACCAAGGAATAGGATGCTGCCATAGACATAGTGAAGGAGGAGGTAGAGGAGATACTGGATGGGCTAAAAATTGATAAAGAGGAGGTACTAGAAAGGCTGGCTGTACTTAAAGTAGATAAGCCACCAGGACAGGATGGGATGCATCCTAGGATGTTGAGTGAAGTGAAGGAGGAAATCACAGAGGTACTGGCCATAATCTTCCAATCCTCCTTGTGCTAAGCGGGCAGCACAGGCACGATGGGCCGAATGGCCTCCTCCTCTCCTGCGCTGTAAGAATCAATGACTTCACATACACCCGACGGAGACGTGTGGATGGTACCAGGACGTTGCACGGGGAGCTGGGCTTTACTCCCCGAGCAGGACTGGCGGTATTGTTTGAGAAGTCAATGGAGGGGGAACATGCTGAAGCCAATACCTTTCTCTCCTCTATCTCTTTCAGGTTCACCTGTGTGAAGTGGAGAGTCCTCAGGATCTGGAGAGCCTGGGCTTCCCCTTCAACATCCGCAAAGGGCGCCCCCTGATGGTAGCGGTGAAAATGCTGCGCTCGGATGCCACTAAGAATGCCAGGTGGGCCGTCGGCCTGTCCACAAACAGTTTGCCTTTGCCTTCTCGTCATCTGCAGCTCAGAGGGGGGATCAGTTCGACTCTCCTCCACTCGCAAAGCCCTTTTTTTTTTCCCATTGCGTTTCGCAGCTGAGTTCAGTCTCTCTACCAGGAAATGGGGCGGTAGCAATCCCATGCAGTGATATCCTTTCCTGTATTTCAATATGAAAGGAGTCTTAGGAACATAGGAACAGGAGTCGGCCATTCAGCCCCTCGAGCCCGGTCCGCCATTCGATGAGATCATGGCTGATCTGTGATCTAACTCCATATACCCATCTTTGCCCCATATCCCTTAACGCCTTTGGTTAACAAAAATCTATCAATCTCAGATTTAACTTTAACAATTGGCACAGCATTAACTGCCGTTTGCGGAAGAGAGTTCCAAACTTCTACCACCCTTTGTGTGTAGAAGTGTTTCCGAACTTCACTCCTGAAAGGTCTGGCTCTAATTTTTAGACTATGCCCCCTAGTCCTAGACTCCCCAACCAGCGGAAATGGTTTTTCAGTCTTCATTTCAGAATCTTCAATCCTAATGGCACTTACATATTAAAGACTTAACTAAAAGGAGGTGAACCAGACTATTTGACCCTGAGCTGAGCTTCCGACCCCATATCCTCTCCATCACTAAGACCGCTGGACTCCCACCCTCCACCCTCCCTAAACTTGAGCTCCTCCAAAGCTCTGCTGCCCGTGTCCTAACTCGCACCAAGTCCCATTCGCCCATCACCCCCTGTGCTCGCTGACCTACACTGGCTGCCAGTCCGGCAACGCCTCGATTTTAAACGTCTCATCCTTGTTTTCAGATCCCTCCGTGGCCTCGCTCCCCTCCCTATCTCTGTAACCTCCTGCAGCCCTACAACCCTCTGCGATCTCTGTGCTCCTCCAATTCTGGTCTCTTGCGCATTCCCCACTCCCTTTGCCCCACCATTGGTGGCCGTGCCTTCAGTTGCTTGGGCCCTAAGCTCTGGAATTCCCTCCCTAAACCTCGCCGCCTCTCTCTCCTCCTTTAAGACCTTGCTTAAAGCCGACCTCTTTGACCGAGCTTTTGGGTCGCCTGCCCTAATATCTCCTTATGTGGCTCGGTGCCAAATTGTTGTCTGATAATCGCTCTTGTGAAGTGCCCTGGGATGTTTTACTGCGTTAGAGGCGCTGTATAACTGCTAGTTGTTGTTGTAATGCATCAAGCTATAAAATGGGAGTCCCTGCGGCAAGCGATGGGTCAGCGTTTGACCTTTGTCTTTCTGTCTGCAGGAACGACTTCTTAAAGGAAGTGAAGATCATGTCACGGCTAAAGGATCCCAACATTATTCGGTTGCTGGGGGTGTGCATGCGCGATGATCCACTCTGCATGATTACAGAGTACATGGAGAATGGAGACCTCAACCAGTTCCTTGGCAACCATGAGCTGGAGGAAAAGATCGCCACTGCAAACAACATCCCAAGCATCAGGTTAGAACTGGTGTTAGCAAAGGGGAAGAAAGCACTTTGTTACTTTGATCGCCTTTTTAATCCTTTTCTTGTAGAGTAGACAGGCGCTCCATACAGTTACATAGAGGAATATTTCATGAGCACGGCTGTAGCCCCATGGCTTAGTGGGTAGCCACTCTCATCTGTGAGTTAGATAGGTCGTGGGTTCAAATCCCACTCCGGTAGGACTTGAGCACATACTCCAGGCTGATGCTCCCCTGTGCCAGTGCTGAGGGAGCGCTGCACTGTTGGAGGGGCCGTCTTTTGGATGAGACGTTAAACCGAGGCCCCCATGACTGCCCTCTCAGGTGGACGTAAAAGATCCCATTACCACTATTTCGAGGAAGAGCAAGGGAGAGTTCTCCCCCGGCGTCCTGGGCCAATATTTACCCCCTCAACCAACATCACTAAAAACAGATTATCTGGTTATTTATCTCATCGCTGTTTGTGGGATCTTGCTGTGCAGTAATTGGCCGCCGTGTTTCCTACATTACAACACTGACTGCACTTCAAAAAAAAAAGTACTTCATTGGCTGTAATTTGGGATGTCCTGATGTCTGGGGAGGCGGGTTTGGTGGCGGGAATGCTGGGAAAATGGCAGAATCTGGGGGCGGGCTTAACAAGGTCAATCAAGGGAAAATGGCGTGGGTTGGCCTGAAGTCGATGGAGGCGGGACTAAAACCCAACAAGTGGGAGTCCCGCCTCCAAAAGCTCCCCATTGGCAAAATCCAGCCCAAGGTTAAAGAAAAATTACGTTACAACATTATTCTAAACCAGCGACAGCTGAGTAAAATAATTTTTCTTTAATTTTGCACGGTGAAAAATCTACCACATGCAGAGTCCAATCCTTACCCTGCTGAAATGTACAACAAGTTGTAGAGTGAACGGAATTAACAGCAGCCCCACATGGTTCGGTAGTGAGCGAACCTCAGCACCTGGCTGGACAGTGACTCGAAACAGTTAGCAAGGTGGGCGATGGCCTCCGGTCGCTGTGGTGTACACAAATTCTGTCGCTTACATTCCGGACATAAAAAGCTCGGCTTTCGCACAGGCCGAGAAGAAGCCTCTACTACAACAGGCAGAGGAGCGTCGTAGCAAGACTCTTAACACTGGCCGTTTCCTCGGGCCTCCCGCCAATCGTACCTCCAGGCGGAAACCCCCCCCGGATCAGACGGTGTTCCGTTGACCTTCAGCCAAATTGACCCCGGCCAATCGGGGTTTGGCGGGGGGTGGGTTAAGCTCCAGAGGAAATTCCTACCATGAGTCTTCACGCGCGGGCAGTTGTGTCCTTAGCCTGCCTTGGAATTACAAAATATTACACAGTATTGACAGCACAGAAACAGGCCATTTGGCCCAACTGGTCCATGCCGGTGTTTATGCTCCACACGAACATCCTCCCACCTTACTTCATCTCACCCCATCAACATATCCTTCTATCCCTTTCTCCCTCATGTGTTTACCGAGCTTCCCCTTAAATGCATCTGTGCTGTTCACCTCAACCACTCCCTGTGGTAGCGAGTTCCACATTCTAACCAATCTCTGGGTAAAGAAGTTTCTCCTGAATTCCCTATTGGATTTATGAGTGACTATCTTATATTTATGGCCCCTCGTTGTGGCCTCGTCCACAAGTGGAAACATCTTTTCTACACCTACCCTATTAAACCCTTCCATAATCTTAAAGACCTCCATCAGGTCACCCCTCAGTCTTCTCTTTTCTAGAGAAAAGAGTCCCAGCCTGTTCACTCTTTCCTGATAGTTATAACCTCTCAGTTCTGGTATCATTCTAGTAAATCTTTTTTGCACCTTCTCCAGTGCCTCTATGTCCTTATCATCACATGGAGGCCAGAACTCTGCACAGTACTCCAAGTGTGATTTAACCATGGTTCTATACAAGTTTAACATAACCACTCTGCTTTTTAAATCCCTCCATGGCCTCGCCCCCTCCTTATCTCTGTAACCTCCTCCAGCCCTACAAGCCTTCGAGATCTCTGCACTCCTCTGATTCTGGTCTCTTGGGCATCCCCGATTTTAATCGCTCCACCATTGGCGGCCGTGCCTTCAGTGGCATTAGCCCTCCTTATACCTCTCCGCCTCTCTACCGCTCTCTCTCCTCCTTTAAGACACTCCTTAAAACCTGCCTCTTTGACCAAGCTTTTGGTCACCTGTCCTAATATCTCGTTATGTGGCTCTGTCTCAAAAATGTCTTTATTGATAACGATCCTGTGAAGCACCTTGGGATGTTTTGCTACGTTAAAGGCGCTATATAAATGCCAAGTTGCTGTTGTTGTTGTTTCAATTCCATTACTTCTCTGCTTTTCAATTCTGTAGAGTTCTCTTCTGTTAGGCACCGAGGATGGCTTGCTTCCACACTAAAAATGAGTTCTCAAGTTGACTGATGAATCCAATGCAGGACCTACAGTCTCTGGTCACAGGTGGGGCAGACGGTGGTTGAAGGGGTGGGTGGGTGGGGTGCTTGGCTTGACGTGCGCTCCTTCCGCTGTTTGCACTTGGCTTCCGCTTGTTCCCGGCGAAGAGACTCAAGGTGTTCAGCGCCTTCCCGGATGCTTCTCCTCCACTTTGTGCAGTCTTGGGCCAGGAATTCCCAGGTGTTGGTTGGGGATGTTGCACTTTTTGTTCCTCTGCCCACCTGGGGCTCCCTTGCCGTGTCGGAGCTCCGAGCAGAGTGCTTGTTTTGGGAGTCTCGTATCCAGCATGCGGACGATGTGGCCCATCCGTCGGAGCTGATCGAGCGTGGTCAAAGCGTTGATGCTAGGGATGTTGGCCTGAGCGAGAACACTGATGTTGGTGCACCTATCCTGCCAATGGATTTGCAGGATCTTGCGGAGGCAGCGTTGGTGGTACCTCTCCAGTGCTTTGATGTGCCTGCTGTACATGGTCCATGTCTCTGAGGCATACAGCAGGGCGGGTATCACTGCTGTTCTGTAGACCATGAGCTTGGTGCTGGGTTTGAGTTCTATAGAGAATGAAGTTCACCGTCTCTCCCTCTCTCTCCCTCAGTTACCCGAGCCTGGTGCACATGGCCAGTCAGATTGCATCAGGCATGAAGTACCTTGCCTCGATGAACTTCGTGCACCGCGACCTCGCCACACGGAACTGCCTGGTCGGCGAGAACTACACCATCAAAATTGCCGACTTCGGGATGAGCCGGAACCTGTATGCTGGGGATTACTACCGGATCCAGGGGAGGGCCGTGCTTCCCATTCGCTGGATGGCTTGGGAAAGCATTCTGTTGGTAAGTGGCGGTGATGATGATGAAATTGCGGTGTTGCTGCACGCCTGGCCTTTCTTCTCCCGCTGCCCGCCTTTCAGACGCGACGTCGAGAGGAGGGGAGCAATTTTAACCTTACCCACCCGTCGGGAAACTGACGGGATCGGGGGGCGCGGTGCTGGTGAAAAATTCCCCTGCCCCAATTTTATCTGAGGGTGAATTAGAGTCAAATCAGGTACAGGAGGAGACATAGTGAGAGGAAAAAAGATCAGATTAAGAGAGAGAGAGAAAAAAATAGGAAAAAAATTAAAAATTAAGAATTTGACACCTTTTAAATCTCTAACAACAATTGACTACGTGCAGGGAATCAAACTGAACAGTTTAAATTGTTCCCTTTCCGGGCCAGAGAGGTTGATTGGCGTTTCATTGACAATTATCGCATCGTTAAAAAGGTACTTACACTCCTAACTACCAGCCTTAACTTATTGGGGCAAGTTTAATGGGGCAATTAAGATGCAAATCCAGAAAGTTTTTAAAAATAAAGCGGTGCGGGGGGGGGTGGGGGGGTGATTGAGGGCGAGATGCAGTTTGTACGAAGCAAATGGCGGATTGGAGTAAATCGGCCGGCAAGTTCTGGAGATTCGCCACTCACGGCATATCGCTTCATCCCCTGAACTCGATAGGCCGATTTGCGCGTTAATAACGGCGTGCGTCAGGAGCTCGGCCGTTCATTTTTTCCCAGTGGGATCGGGCCCGATCAAATTATTGCTCCGAAACCGTGCGCGGTGGAACCCCCCCCCCCCCGCCCCCACCAGAACCCGAGTGAGTATCTGGATGTTGCCATCACTGTACGTGAAGTGCGATGCTGTCGATGGGAGAGAGGGGGGCAATGGATGTTCACTTTCCACTTGTGATCCCCCTCGCAGGGAAAGTTCACCACCGGCAGCGACGTGTGGGCGTTCGGTGTCACATTATGGGAGATCCTAATGCTGTGCAAGGAGCAGCCGTACTACCATCTGACGGATGAGCTGGTCATCGAGAACGCTGGCGAATTCTTCAGGGAGCTGGGCAAGCAGGTAACGCTGAGGAAAAGGGAGCCAAAAAATGGCACAGAGGTTTTTGGGGAAAGGAACGTAGGAACAGGAGTGGGCCATTCGGCCCCCTTGAACCTGTTCCGCCATTACATAGACGTTTACAGCACAGGAACAGGCCATTCGGCCCAATTGGTCTGTGCCGGTGTTTATTCTCCACACGAGCCTCCTCCCAACCCTACTTCATCTCACGCTATCAGCATATCCTTCTATTCCTTTCTCCCTCATGTGTTTATCTAGCTTCCCTTTCAATGCATCTATACTATTCACCTCAACCACTCCCTTGTGGTAGCGAGTTCCACATTCTCACCACTCTCTGAGTAAAGAAGTTTCTCTAGAATCCCATGTTGGATTTATTAGTGACTACCTTACATTTATGACCTCTTGATTTGCACTCCCCACAAGTGGAAACATCTTCTCTCCGTCTGCCCTATCAGACCCCTTCCTAATTTTAAAGACCGCTATCAGGTCACTCCTCAGCCTTCTCTGTTCTAGAGAAATTAGATCATGACTGATCTATATCTTAGCTCCATTTACCCACCTTGGTTCCACATCCCTTAATATCTTTAGCCAACAAAAGTCTATCAACATCAGTGTTTAAGGGTCAATGAAATCTTTAACAGTGGAATACACATATCAACAATGTATGCCAACGTTTCCTCTGCATGTTTAGCATGTGGCGTCCCCACCCATGAAACTAGGCTCGATCCCTACTGTGTGGAAGATGCCTATAACTCAATAATAAACCAGATCCCATTGGAGATGTAATCCATCCTTTTTAGACCGATACACAGAGATTGGTGAACCTTACCCATTACCTATTTTTCTTAGTAATGTCTGTTATCAAGATATGGGTGCTCTTGCATCTAGTGTACAATATCAACTGGACATCATGTCCTAGGTTTTTCAAGCCCCATCCCGCCAGTTTTCCAGTTGATTTGGGATAGGCGGACTAGACAGATGCCTGAGATGCACGCTGCATTCTGCCCTCCAATCTCATCCCCTTTTCCAGAGTGAGGGTCCAGTGGCACAAAAATGCACCTGCCCACATCTTCAAAGGATGTGACAATCATAGAATCATAGAAATTTACAGCACAGAAGGAGGCCATTCGGCCCATCTTGTACCTTCCGGCCGACAAAGAGCTATCCACCCGAATCCCACTTCCCAGCTCTTGGTCCGTAGCCCTGTAGGTTACGGCACTTCAAGTACATATCCAAGTACTTTTTAAATGTGATGAGGGTCTCTGCCTCTACCACCCTTTCAGGCAGTGATCTCCAGACCTCCAGCACCCTCTGGGTGAAAACATTTCTCCTTAAATCCCCTCTAAACCTCCGACCAATTACTTTAAATCTATGCCCCCTGATTATCGACCTCTCTGCTAAGGGAAATAGGTCCTTCCTATCCACTCTATCTCGGCCCTCATAATTTTATACACCTCAATTAGGTCTCCCCAATGAGGGAAGTATTTGTCCACATCCTCTCCATCACCAAGACCGCCTACTGCCACCTCTGTAACATCGCCCGTCTCTGCCCCGTCTCAGCCCATCTACTGCTGAAACCCTCATCCATGACTTTGTTACCTTCAGGCCTGACTATTCCAATGCACTCCTGGCCGGCCTCCCACCTACCACCCTGTGTAAACTTGAGCTCATCCAAATCTCTGCTGCCCGTCTCCTAAGTCCCGTTCACCCATCATCCCTGTGCTCGCTGATCTACGTTGGCTCCCGGTCCGGGCAACACCTCGATTTAAAAATTCTCATCCTTCTGTTCAAATCCCTCCATGGCCCGCCCCTCTCCCGATCTCTGTAACCAACTCCAGCCCGACAAGTCATCAAAATCTCTGTGCTCCTCCAGTTCTGGCCTCCTGTGCATCCTCGATTTCCTTTGCTTCACCACTGGCGTCCATGTCTTCAGCTGCCTAGGCCCTTTGCTCTGGAACTCCCTCCCTAAACCTCTCTACCTCTCTCTCCTCCTTTAAGACCCTCCTTAAAACCTACCTCTTTGATCAAGCTTTTTGGTCACCTGTCCTAATATCTCTTTATGTGGCTCGGTGTCAGATTTTGTTTGATAATCGCTCCTGTGAAGCGCCTTGAGATGGTTTTACTACATTAAAGGCGCTACAGAAATGCAAGTTGCTGTTGTGGTTCAAATTATGGACACAGAAAGGGGCTGCCTGTTAGGCCCCAGGATCCAGTGGTCAGCTCTGTGGCCTAGAATGTTAAAAAGAAAGACTTGCATTTATATAGCGCCTTTCACGACCACCGGACGTCCCAAAGTGCTTTACAGCCAATGAAGTACTTTTTGAAGTGTAGTCACTGTTGTAATGTAGGAAATGCGGCAGCCAATTTGCGCACAGCAAGCTCCCACAAACAGCAATGTGATAATGGCCAGATCTGGGTTATTTTGTTATGTTGATTTAAGGGATAAATATTGGCCCAGGACACCGGGAAGAACTCCCCTGCTCTTCTTCAAAATAGTGCCATGGGATCTTTTACATCCTCCTGAGAGAGCAGGCGGGGCCTCAGTTTAATGTCTCATCTGAAAGACGGTGCCTCCGACAGTGCAGCACTCCCTCAGTACTGTACTGGAGTGTCAGCCTAGATTTTTGTGCTCAAGTCTCTGGAGTTGGCCTTGAACCCACAACCTTCTAACTCAGAGGCGAGAGTGCTACCAACTGAGCCACTGACTGACATTGGGGCAGGGTCGAGGGTTGATGGGGAAGGGCTGTGCAAGGCCCTCTTAGACTGTACACATTCCCCCATCAGCAAGAAAGAAAATGTTTCAGATTCATTTTTAGTCTGTTGAGGCTGGTTTGCTCGAGGCTCCTCTGAGTCTCCGCACCGCCACCCCCCCCCAACCCCAGTCCAAAGCAATGGCCCAGGGGTATGTGGGAAACCTGACCCCGGGGCTGGATAGTCAACAAGGGGGGTTGGGGGGAGGACAGCCATCCTAGCGGTGGGGACATAGGAACAGGAGTGGGCCATTCAGCCCCTCGAGCCTGTTCTGCCATTCAATGAGATCGTGGCTGATCTGTGACCTAACTCCGTATACCCGCCTTTGGCCCATATCCGTTAATACCTTTGGTTAACAAAAAGTTATCAATCTCCGATTTAAAATTAACAATTGACCCAGCATCAATTGCCGTTTGCGGAAGAGAGTTCCAAACTTCTACCACCCTTTGTGTGTAGAAGTGTTTCCTAATTTCACTCCTGAAAGGTCGGGCTCTAATTTTTAGGCTATGCCTCCTAGTCCTGGACTCCCCAACCAGCGGAAATAGTTTCTCTCTATCTACCCTATCTGTTCCCCTTAATATCCTGAAAACTTCGATCAAATCACCCCTTAACCTTCTAAATTCCAAGGAATACAACCCTAGTTTGTTTGGGACAAAATCCCCACTGGAGATGCCCCTGTGAATAGGAAACCCTCAGCCAGTCTACATGGCCTTGGCTCTTTCCCCACCCCTTGCGGAAAAAGTTCTGACTGTTCCGATGTCCTAAGAGCGTAAGAATTAGGAGCAGGAGCCGGCCACATGACCCCTCAAGCCTGCTCCGCCATTCAAGAAGATCATGGCCGAACTTTTACCTCAACTCCACTTTCCCGTCCTATCCCCTGATTCCCTTAGTGCCCTGTTTTTGAGAATTGAATTAACTGCTCTCGTACTCCAACTTGTGTTCCCGCAGGTGTATCTTCCCCGCCCGGTTATTTGCCCGCAAGCTCTTTACGACGTGATGGTCCGCTGCTGGTGCCGGGACTCGAAAGATCGGCCAACATTTCAGCAAATCCACCAGTTCCTAACAGAGGACGCTATGAATATGGTGTAAGGGGACTTCCAGCGCCTGCTGGATGGCATAATCTCTGCGATGACCAAGATGAAAAGACGATCACGGAAAAGGGATCTTTTGGGGGCCAACAGCGCTACCGCAACTTTCTTTTGGGGGTTGGGTGGGGGGTGGGGTTAATCTCTGGTGTTTGCTGGTCACTTTTCTTTACTTCTGGAGTAGACACCCGAATGGACCTTGAGTGAAACCCAATCTTAGGCACTTAGTCTATTTGTCACAACATTTCGTGTTGCTTCCCGGAGTCGAAACTGACATATAGATTATGAGACTCCTAATGGATTTACCTATGATTGCCACCACAGATCTGCTTCCCCCCCACCCCGCCAACACGAGGACACTCAATGCTCTTCTAAAATTGAGCTCGGCAGCCAATTTTCCCCAGGTAAAGCCTGGGAGAGCAGGTGGGGCGGGGGGGGAAATGCCTGTTGAGGAATGATTGAAAATAGCGATTCTCTTCTTACTGGGAGACACTGGAATTTTAAACTGTACGACGGGTGAGAATGCTCCACAACATCTCTCTCCCCTGGGGCTTACAACGCGTTTCACCTCAGCTTCATGCCGATTCGGCGCAGCCAGTGGCGGCAGGCTCTACAGCGTCATCTCACCTTTTGTTTCCAAGCCTTGGACACATCGTACTACTGTGATACAGAATGTTTTTTTGACTACTAAGAATTCGAATGACCGTGGGAGAAAGAGAAAATAACGGATATGTGGCAAGGAAAGACAATGCGCGTGCGTGTGTGTGTTAGAAGGCAGAGAAAGCAAGGGAGAATGGGAGAGATTGAATGGTCAACCATTCAAAGTCAGCGGATGGGAGATCTAGAATATGTGCGTGTGTGTATCAGAGTGAGAGAGACAAAGTTGCTGTCATATTGTTTACTACAATCACAGGAAGAAAAATAATGGGATGGTGGCTCCAACTGCGTCAAGGATTATCTGCTTTGCGAGCCCAGCTTAACGAGAGACACAACTACTGAAATACAGATTTTTTTCCCCCCCCCCAATCAAGGAGGCCACCTGGAACTACAGGATGAACTCCTGATGGGTCACGGGATTCCTGCAGCAATGGCTTCCCAATCTGGGCCAACGTTGGACTACTGTAAAATAACTTGGATCAGCGCCCCGTAAAGAGGATGGATGGGTTCAAGATCCTGGGGGCCTGCTGTTAAAACAATGTGCGATTTTTTTTTTAATCAATCATCAGACTGCAATGGTACTTACTAATTAGCGTTAAGAGACACTTGTACTAATCGGTCGACAAACTTTCCAAACGACTACTCGATAGTAATTAGTAGGACCTCCAACAGCTGCTTTGGGGCTGCTCACCAAATGAACTGCAAATTGGGTTGGTGATTTATTTCCTTAGTGTGCGTAACTATTGCTTTGGGTAGAGTAGGCAAGGGCATGAATTCAGGACAAAACACCTGGTTAAACCGCCACACCCAAATAGCCAGTGCATAATAATTGGGTCTTTTGAGCTGGGAGGCTGATAGACTGTTAGCGACCGGGCCGTTAATGAGAGGTTGCCTTCAATAGGAAGCGCCCTAATAATATCGATGAGAGCCAACAAACTACTGAGAGGGCTGCTTCCAACGTTGGAGGCATCCGAGGAAGAAATAGATGTAGACGGAACTACTGATTAAACATCCGGACTACTGCATATAAAGACAACCACAGACTTAATTGTGAATTGTAGCATTGCTTCTTCTATCCCAGTGCTTCACTGCCTTGAGTTATCCCTGCCGACCCTTACCTTTCTCCCGCTGCTTAGCTAAGTCTGACAGCATGACAGGACATCGCCACCTCAGTCTGAGAGGAAGCAAAAACACGCCGGACGGGAATCCCCCCGGGATCAGGTGGAACGCTGGTTTTGCACCCCGCTGAATTTTGGTCTCCATTGAAGGAGAGTAAATATCGGCCAGGGGTGGAAACCACGCTGCTCCCACTGTTTCCGTGCATTAATTACCATTCATCGTTACACTGAGTTACATCTAGTCTACAGCACAGAAACAGGCCGTTCGGCCCAATGGGGTCCGTGCCAGTGTTTATGCTCCACACCTGCCTCCTCCCACCCCTCTTCATCTCACCCCATCAGCATAACCTTCCACACCTTTCTCCCTTCACGTGCTCCTCCAGCTTCCCCCTTGTTCCCATTAATGACTGCACAGCAAACTCTGGGCTAGAAACAACATTGGCGGATTACGGAAAGATCGCAGAATACGCTCATATCGGATTCCTCTCCCCACTGTTTTAATGGAGGCGTGGACCCATTTATTTCAACTTTCTTTTTAATTCATTTATGGGATGTGGGCATCGCTAGCAAGACCGGCATTTATTGCCCATCCCTTATTGCCCTCGAGAAGGTGGTGGTGTGCAACCTTCTTGAACCGCTGCAGTCCGTGCGGTGAAGGTACT